>NW_027282639.1:110000-152698 GCF_046629955.1 Centroberyx affinis
CACACATTGCTTACTACAATGTCCGATATGCCCTTACTGGCATTTGGAATGATTTGCATAGGGATTCAATTTTCAGTTTTCTTTGTAGCGATACAAAGTTCTCCATTTTGCAACTGTTTTGCATTATTATAGATATTTTCGATTATGTATTCTTATAATAGTAAATGTTTTCAAACCAAATCATTCTCAGTATGATTTCAATGTATATACTGTTGCTTGTGGTTTTTGAAAATGTACATTTTGCATATCGCTTTAAGCAGTATTGTTTCCACTAACAGTCATGCCAATGAAGAGACAGACAGAGAGAGAGAGATGCACACACAAGACACACACACACACACACACACACATACAAACCCACACACAATGCTTACTGAAATGTCTTTGTCTACTTTGTCTACATGTTTTAGGTTATTATATTTGGTAATTATGTACTATTGTATAATATATGTTTTCAAACCAAATAAATAGTCATCTTAATATGGTTTCTTTTGCTGTTTGTTCGGTTTTAGAACATTTTAATTTTGTGTACTTTTTTGGCAATATTGTTTCTGATAAAAAAAAGTCATGCTAATAAAGACAACAGGGATTTATATCTCTAAATGCCATCACACAGTGACACATCTGTAGGCATGCTGAACATATCCTATTTAAATGTACCATAGCCTATATTGACGCTCTTTATTTTAAAAAGGTCAAAAAAAAAGGTATGATGCGTCTATAAAAAACCTTTATTTCCCAACCTGGACTAAGACTGAATGGCTGACATGGGTTTCAGATGTGCTGCCATTTATCAATATTCATTATTTGACATTGTCCTGGCGATGGAAATTTGGTAAATAGTGGATTATTTGAATATGAATGGAATTTGCACTCTAGATTTCATATTCCTATTTCGCTCCCATATACAGCTGTGTCTTACTTGCATATTTACACTCGACATACTACTCATTCTTGTAAAATACAACCTTCATATTAAATTCACAGATATTCTATGTATGTATTCTTTTACATGATGCCAGTAAAAGAGTAAAAGAACAAAAGAATATAAGATAAGATGAAACTTAATTGCCTGTGGGGAAATTGGGTGGTTGAATTGTTGAGGCAACAAATAGTAATGGGATACAGCAGAGAGATGAAAATAGAATATAAGCACACAAATAGAATATAAAATAAACAAAATAAACAGTATAAATGAGGAAGAATTTGCAGTTATATAAATATATACAGCCAACAATTTCAATGTTTAGTAGACTGTATGGGTGGCAAGTATGGTAAAGAGTATGGATGACTTTCATGGATGGATTTACTTACAGTGGTTACTAAAAGTTTGGGTTTTTTATATAAATATGGATTACTAAATATGGAATGTGCTGTATATATAAGTAAATATGAGTATATATAAATATAACTATGTATAAACATATTTGCTATATATAGTATATGTAAGAATATAAGTATGTATGTAAACAATGTTAGGGAAATATACAGTATTAAATAGTGGACCCATAATGAAAATACCATTAATACATACTCTACAGACTCTAAATATTTACACAGGATTTGATGTTACAGTCCTTTGTGCCTTAATCTAAGGTGAGCGTTCATACAGAAGCCCAATTCAGATGTCAAAAGAATGATGTACTAACCCTCAAATAGTGACTAGGACATCAGGCTCTACTGTCATAAATCTACAGGACCACCAGACATGCAGCATCATTCACCAGCCACCTCATCTAAATGCTACAGGGTTGAGTGTGAGAGTGTGGGTATGTCACTGGGGTTTGTGCACCTTCCATCACAGATGTTTTGGGTGTTTAGACCCACAACACCTCCAGAAAGCTCAACAGTGATTTCTGCTGTCCCACTACCCTGGACCTACACTTAAGAAGATAAGATAGAAACTGTATTGTCTATTAAATTTACATAAAATGAAAATGTGTCTTCGGCAATCTGGCAACACAATAAAAACAGACAGTACACAGTATAAAACAGACAGTACACAGTATAGAACAGACAGTACACAGTATAAAACAAACAGTACACAGTATAGCCTAGAACAGACAGTGAAGCAGCTAAAGTACATAAAATACATTTTCAGCAGCAGCAGTGCTCATGGGCTATGGGGGGGAGGCGGGGTGGGGGTGGGGGGTGGGGTTATTTTATTATGTCCCACTTAGGCTTATCCCTAGTGCGCAACTTTACTCTACTGCTGCTACTATTCCCAAATCCCAACATTACATTCCTGCTGCTACTGTAACAGGCTAATGGGATGGCTGATACTTCTGGCTAGGAACGGCCCGCTGAGTAGTTCAGAAACAGAACTGTATCAGCAAGCAAACATATAAATAAATCAATATACCAGCAAACATGCTACTAACAAACAGCCAGAGCAACCATACTACCTGCAAACAATATATAGCACACTACAAACAACCAAAAGCTAACAAGCCAACATAATCATTCTAAAGAAATCAATATACTAGCAACCATGCTACTCACAAACCGGAGCAACCTACCAACTACTACTGCTACTAAGCTACTACCAACCACTTTGTAAGACAGAATCCTCCAAGCACAAGCTAACAAGCCAAGATAACAATCCCAGCAAACATGCTACTAATGAACAGCCATAGCCACCATGCTATTAGCAAACAATCCCAGCAAACATGCTACTAATGAACAGCCATAGCCATCATGCTATTAGCAAACAATGTCAGCTAGCATGCTACAAATCAACAAGAGCGAACAGCGTGTAAAAACTAAAGAAAGCAGGTATGTGACATAACAGCAATGCACATGATGAGCAAATATCCATTGTATTCACATGAATAAATGCATCATATTCAGATATGCAAATACAGGCCTACAGCAATGTACACAAGAGTCTCACAAAATTAGTAAAATGAGGACAAACTGAAATGCAGATTACATGTTAAGGACAAGAAGAATATGCTTTGGATGCTTGGATTATGTAACAATAACACAAATTAGACACCATGTTTAGTTGTTGGTCACATTAAAAGGCTAGCTAAAGGTTACGTTTAGGCCAGTAAAACAGCTACGGTTTAGGTCGGGATTAAAGTTAGGCAACGAAAACAATTGAGTTAAGCTTAGGGAAAGGCTTTGGTCATGGTCAAATAAGAAAAAACTTTCGCTTAAAAAAAGAGACCCCCGCACCTTTAATTTCACATCATTTCAATGTCAAACTACGGCCTGCAAACAGATTTCTCTCACTTCTCTTCTCGTGTTATTTGCATTGTAAAAACACGGCCGGTCATTTCGCAAAATGCCCACAACGTAGGCTACAATCGTGTCCGCTTCTTTTCACACATTGTGCTCCATTTGGCGGCGGATTGCAGCGTTGTGCCGGGCCCCGGTACGTAAATCCTGAGGTGTGTGTGAGCGAGATGGACTGGTCCTGATAGTGTTGTAAGTGCTATACAGTTAAACAATAGTGCGCAGTGAGGAAGCACCCGTGCTGAGGGTGTCATATATTACAAGAAAGGCAGCCTCCAAACAAATTATGGCTGTGTCTTTGTGTTGTTCTTAGCCCTCGATCTCCCTCTCTCTGTCTCTCTCTTTCTCTCTCCCTCGCTCTCTTTCCCAGTGTTATATATTTTCACACCTCAGTGAGTCCATCCCACACACGCGCACACACACACACACACACACACACACACACATCTCTCTGCCTGTCTGGCTGTCTCCTCCACCCTCCTCCTCCTCCTCCTCCCTGTCGCTCGTTCTTTCCCTCTTCCTCCTCCTCCTCCTCCTCCTCCGCCGCTGCATTTTCCTCCTTATCTCTCTTTCTCTCTACATATCACCCTTCCTCGCTCTCTCTCCCTCCCTCCCTCTCTCTCTCTCTCTTTTTTTTTCCCTCTTTCCCTGCCTCCTCCCTCCCCTCTCTCTCTTGGGTCATGTTGCAGCAGCTCCAGCAGAAATAATAGGAGCAAAGGCGTGAGGTTGTTATTTGCATAGAAATAGCATGACGCCCCAGGCAGCTTCAGGAGAAGGACACAGAGATCATTTGTCTCAAAATTTTAATGAAAACTTTTGCTGAGACAGAGATTTCTTTCCCTCTACCACCCCCCTCCTCCTCCTCCTCCTCCTCTCTTTCCTCTCCTTCCCTAATTTCCATTCTTCCTCGGTACCTTCCATACCCTCCGATCCAATCCTCGCTCTCCTTCCTTCTCCCCTCTTCTGTATTAGCACAGTGCGATTTGAAATGAGATGACACATCACTATTGTGCCGCCGTGTACCGCCGGCATGTCAGTCTTACTGTTGTTTTGTCAAACACTGGGGGAAATATTGAGGAGTCAAGGTGTCGCGGAGGTGGTTTTTTCGCGGGTTTGTGGACGTTCAACCGGACGAAATGTCCAAAATGAGTGAAATACACTCCAAAAAAACAGCAGATTTCCATAGTCACACTACTGTACATGTATGCAAACACAGTGAAATAGAATGCACAATGTCATTTTTACTCCATGTGCTCATTAGATATACCAAAACTCTAACATTGGGCTCAAAACTTTCCTTTTTTTCCCATGCTTTCAACTAATCTGGTATGCATGTATATGTGGCTGTATGTGTGTATGTGGATGTACAGTATGTATTTGTGTATATACAGTATACATGCATATATACATATTTTAAATATAGTCTATGTGTATTTTTTATCATATTCTATATGTATTTCTACTATTTTAAAAACGTTTTTGCTATTTTTCATTGTTTTGGCGTGTAAGGCACATTGAGTTTTCCTGTGAATGAAATCAGCTATACAAATAAAGTATGACTTGACTTGATATGCACTGGGAAAATTTAATACAAATTTTATAAATACAATTTTCGTTTGTTCAGGCAAGATGCCTGATGAATGAGATTCTACTGTAGTTGCAGGACCCACAGTCTTGACATGATTTTGCCAACTAGCAAATTATCATATGCTATGCTCAAACTTAATGAAATTATGCCACAAATGCCTAGATATTCTAATGGACATGGACAACACTCCTGGAATTTGCAAAATTGCAAAATTCCTGAAAATATTGCAGAAGCTTGTCATTTTGACTAATTCTACATACTCCCCGCTCAAACTTTGCAAAAAACACAAACCACAGTTTTTACAAATACAAGTCATTTTAATTTCAGTGCAATATTTCAATGCATTCAGATCACTTCGACTCAGAACATACAGAAAAGACCAGAAATCCTGCAATTTTGTTTCCCCCAATAAAGTGTTCCTTGGTTAGAATAATGACTGAAAGGACTTTGGCCTGCCTTGACATTGATTACCATGGGAAGAGGAACATGCTGTTTCTCTAGGTGCTTTTCATGCTTTTTGTCACATTTATTGTAACATAAAGCACATGCACGCAAAGATAGTATTTTAACCAGTTCATTATACGATAGGCTACTGTATATACTTGAGGTAAAAGCATACTGTATTGAAGAGACCTATTTCCTAAAATTTGATTTCAAATTTTTTTGTATGCTACTGTACTATACTATTTTTTACATCCTACTTAAACTTGTATACTTTCTTTTATAATACTTCTAAAAGAGACCTATTCCCTAAACTTGGACTTTTAAAATTTTGATGTTATATATGTTATGTCCTGTTTTTTTTATCTGGACGCTGAGTCTGAAATAAAGTTTGAATAAATGAATGAATGAATTGATGTACTACTTAATAATTTTGTGTTGTGTTATGTATAATGGGACCTGTGTGTCCAACAAGTCAAAATCCTTGAATGATTTGGCCAATAAAACCGATTCTGATTCTGGAGTGACTGACTTGAGTATATTAAAAAATGTCTGTTGCCTCATGTTGTTTCATGTGCCTGTTTGTGCCTATTCCCAAGTACACATAAATGTTTTGCGGCGCTAATCCTTTCCCTCCCTCACCCTCTTCCTCCTCCTCTCCCTCCTCCTCCTCCTCCTCCTCCTCCTCCTCGCTCGCCCTTGGTAAGCCTGGTGTGACTGGTTTGCCGCTGAGCCGCGTGGCTCGGCTTGGCGTTGGCTCGGTGCTGGGCGTTTGACTGGCCGCTCCGCTGATGTGCTCAGACAGGGCGTGGGGCTCGGTGCCAGGCTGGGTGCCAGCTAGGGTTACACCGATATACGAGGCAGATATTAGCCTTTTATTAAAAGTCGGTGTCGTCCACCTCTGATAGGACGGAGGTTCCTCCCTGACCACAGCTACATAAAAAACAGCCTGGAAAACCGGCAATGACAGGTTATTTTCTTTGCACATTTTATTTATTCATTTAATGTAAATTAATTCTTCATTTAACGGCAGTAATGTATCCCAGAGTCCCAAAGCCATCAACTGAAGGGAATGAATATAATTATAGCTACTATTTTCCTGAAAGACTAACTGGTTTCAGAAATTGTGCCTAGGAAAAGTCTTGGACATTTCACCTTTAAAGCTGCACTAGGCAACTTAGCATGTTGGCGGCCCCAGATGGCAACAAGAGGCAACTCTCTGAAAACTGTTTGAACTTGAATACCCAGAAATCCTGTAAGGTGAGGTCAGTAAACGCCACACAGCACGCTCATGTTCACCAACCCGGCCGGTCTGTGATGTTTTATACAGAAGCCCCACGTCCCACTTCAGATAATACAGCTAGATATTGACTTTTTTTTTTATTTTGATATATCTTGGCTATAGCTTCAGATATCGGCCTTCAACAAGCCATATTGGTGGAAACCTGTTGGCTCTACCTCTGACTCACTGGCAGAGCTAAAGACAAAAACCAAAGACATTGTTTTCAGGTTTATCTTCAATGGATAATTGACATCAATTACAATTCAATATCACATTACAGACATTACAGACAGATAGGGGTGAACTTAAAATACATAGTGTAACACGTCTACATGCCTAGTTAATGTGAATACCATGTTTGAACATCCTGTATATGCTGTAATCATTCACATAATTCTATACTTTCATATTCCTCTTATTAGAATATACTGCAAATATATATGTATTGATATTTTGATAATGTTTACTTTCATAATGCACATATTTCACATTGTCTCTCTGTCTCACTAAGTTCGGTTGCTACTGATGCTACTGCTGCTATTTTACATGCTGTTAATGCTGGAATACAGACATATTTGCATTCATACATTCCTAATTGATATGTCTGAGTGTTGGAATTGTCAGTTGTGTCTAAACCCCATTTGCTCTATTCTTATTTATAGCATGTATCCTGTTACAATTATTGCTGCAATGTCCCAGTTTCCTCATGGAGATCAATAAAGTTGATTCTAATCTAATCTAAAATGTTGTGTTGTATTTCAAAGTTATACCAGATCCAACTACAGTGTAAACATGTCATGAATTCAAATGAGCTGCTCTGGAGGCAGAAATAATCTCAATGGAGGAGCGAAATGGCAAACTTGAATGGCCAATAAGGAACTCTGGTCAAAGTATTAATGAAAAATATAAATGGCAATAACATCTTTTGACTCATTCATGACCATGGCATTCATGATGTTGGAAGGTCAGCAGCTAGCTAACTAGCTTACCTAGATAGCTGTAGGCTAGTATGGCTAGTTTGAACTTGAAGGTCAGTTAGGCCAGTGATTCTCAACCTTTTTCATATCAAGGACCACTAAGTTAGTAGACATTAGGGCCATGGACCCCCATTTGTCTCTCAGACCCAAATCTGAGAATATTTTTATTGTTAGATATGATTTTGTCCAGAATTCTATGACTATCTGTGTTGTAGGCAACGATAACGGTGAAACAATGATAGTCATTCTTCTACATTCTGTAACTGTGTTAACTTCTTATAAATTATATAATGGTGAAGTTTAACAATTCATCAATTTGCTGGGGACCCCCTGGAACCCCCTCAAGGACCCCTGGTGGTCCCCGGACCCCATGTTGAGAACCACTGAGTTAGGCCTAGATAACTTAGTATGGCTAGATTGTATTTTTTCAGTTAGCAGAGGGGTGCTAGGCTTCATAATATTAGCTTCTTTCTCTCTTACCTCGTGTTTTTTTAACTGGACTTCAGTCTAATGTTACTTAGCCAGAAAAACTGTGGTTCTTTGGCTCCGCCCACTGAGATTTAACTCAACCAATGAGATTATTTCTGCCTCCAGAGCAGCTCTGCCTCTGGTGTTTTGGTTATACAAGCATTTCTCAGTCTGCTCCCTCTACTCACACGCACACACACACACACACGCATTTACACACACTATCACCCACCTTCACCCCCTGCTGTGCCCGTGAAGGAGGCGCCCCCACACAGCTGCCACCAAGAGGGAGGGTGGGTGGAGGTGGAGGAGGTGGTGGCGGTGGTGTGTGGGGGGTAACCCCGGACGATGAGGGGCATCGGCCCATCCCACAAAACACTGCCCCCTCCCGCCCCTCCGCCCCACCCATCTCCGCACCCGTGCAACTTACCCGCGCCGCCCTCTTGACCGAAACCTCACCGGGTTGTCCCGCCACGGGGGCGCCACAGGGTGGTAGTGGGAGGGTGGGGGTGGAGTGGGGGGAGCATCTCTGCGTCACCTCAAGCCCGCACCGGGGGGGGGAGGCAGCATCCATTTCATTGACAAACACATCGCAGTCGTCGCGATCCGGTGATCTGGCCGTGGCTCGGGCTGAGCAGAGAGCAAACTGGGAGGGAAAAGGGGTGGGTGGGGGCGGGGTGGGGGGTTGGGGGGGGGTCGGGGGGGTTGAGGTGGGTGAGAAACAGAGAGAGAGAGAGTAAGTCTGCAATAATCCGCATAAACACACGGCGGCCTCCCCTCCTCTCCTCTGGAATATTAATCGAGGCTTCCGACAGAGAGGTATATAGGAACAGGATGTGTGTGTGTGTGTATGTGCATCCTTGACTCTGTGTGTGTGTGTGTGTGCGTGGGTGTACATGTGTGTGTGTGTGTGTGTGGGGGGCGGAGGGTGTGCAGAGTGACAACCTCTGTGTTTGCTAGCTTGTCGGTGTGTATGCATGCATGAGTCTGTATGTGTTTGTGTGTGTGTGTGTGTAGGTGTGGGACCAGGGGGTTGGACCAGGGGGTTGGGGGGGTGGGGGTTGTACAGAGAGTGAGATCCTCTGTGTTTGCTGGCTTGTCCTGTGCGTCTACATGCCTGAGTGTGTGTGTGTGTGTGTGTGTGTGTGTGTGTGTGTGTGTGTGTGTGCATGTCCAAGTCTCATGCGTCTACCAATCCAAGGTGACCGTGCTGGCTGACGCCCGAGGGCCCCGGGGCAGCGCTGACAGCTTTAGGGGCGAGTCGGAGATTTGTAGCCCCCCCCCCCCCTCACCACCACCAGTACCCATAACCCACCGAGGGCCATAAACCCACCCCCCACCACCCCCCCACCCCAGGAGTGACGGCTAAAGAGGTTAAAACAAAAAGAGGTGAGAGATGGGCGGAGGGGAGGGGAGTGGGGTAGGATACAGATGCCCCCCCTCCTCCCTCCCCTCCCTCCCCTCCCACCCCCATTTTGGCCAAAGAGCCTGATGATGGGGGGGGGGGGATGGGATGGGGGGGGTGTCGAATATGACCTTGGGGGTCAGAGGTCAAGGGTTGTAGCAGGGGAAAGGAAAATGAGTTCAGTGGCCCCGGCGCCATTCTTCATGAGGCTGCCTGCCGCCTCTGGACACACACACACACACACACACACACACACACACACACACACACATAAGCATACACACATAAAGGCAGAGGGCCATTCATCGTCATTCGCATGGAGACGCCCAGACACACACACACACACACACAACGGCACAAACCTGCATTTCTATCATTGTGACCACACAGATATAAATACTGTATATATACAGTACACAATTATTAATGTATTGGGTGTAATGGCATGTAAACTAAAACTAAAATTAATGCTTTTCTCAAAATGTATTTTTGTTCATATTGGTTGTTGTTTTGCCTCATTATGATCACAGACTGGAGGTCAGTCAGTATAGTTTACCCACCTTTTTATTTGCCACCACATCACTATTTATAGCATATTCCCTATAGAAGCTTACATAGAGCTAGAATAGCAAATTAGGGCTTTCCCAGACCTTCCCGTTTTCTGTAAGTAAATCCATACATGGCATTAATCTATACTCTTTCCCATACTTCCCACTGCTAAAGTCTACTTCACATGTTTTGGAATTGTCGGCTGCATATGTTTATACAACCCGACAACTGTTTATATTCTGTTGTACTTTTATTTTTTTCTGATTTTTATCGTTCCTACTGTTTTTATTACATATCTTATATTGTACTTGCGTGCTTATATTCTATTTTCTTTTTCCCCACTGAATCCTTCCTTCACTTCCTCACGGGTGTCGATTTAAGTTATCTCATCTATCTGTTGATATCCAACAATTTCTATATTTATTTTTCATACTTGTCATCAATTAATTCCCACAATTATTGCCTCAAATCCTCAAATCCTACCATTCTTGTTTGTCCTTATTTGGATTCATGGTCACATTCATTCCAAGCCACAGCATTATGCATGAGCAAAGGCCCGTAAACACACACAAACATAACGCCCATCTCTCTTAATATGCACATTTCAATCCTGTTGCTGACTGTTTGCCTGCTTGTTTTCCACCGTGAGGCTACGTCTGAGCCGGATGCACCGCAGCGCCCAGCAGGCCAGTCTGTGTGCGTACACTTGTGTGTCTACATGGATGTGTGTGTGTGTGTGTGTGTGTGTGTGTGATCAGAAGCATCTGTTGGTTATGTGTGGGTGCATAGTTGTAAATGTATTTGTATGTATGAGCATGTGTGCATCTGTGCAAAGGTGGTAGTAGAGAATTACAATGACTCTTGTTACTGTAATTCAGTTTATGTGTGATTTAATGCATTACAGTAGATTTACAGTTTGAATTGTTCACATTTTACTTTGTTCATGCGCTACATTTTATTAGGTTTTTAAGTAAAAGAGCCTAGTTCAAAATCTCCGTTTTGCATTGAGTGGGAAAGATCCTATGTAAAAAACAATGGTGATTCAACCTATAGCCAGTTCATGAAAGCTTTTACCTTTGCTGTTCTAAACCAGTGGTTCTCAACGTGGGGTCCGGGGACCACCAGGGGTCCTTGAGGGGGTTCCAGGGGGTCCCCAGCAAATTGATGAATTGTTAAACTTCACCATTATTTCATTTCCAAGAAGTTAAGACAGTTAGAGAATGTAGAAGAATGATTTGATGTTTTGATCATAATTTCATTGTTTTCTCTCCACCTACAATACAGATAGTCATGGAATTCTGACAAAATCATATCAAACAATAAAAATATTCTCAGATTTAGATCCGAGAGACAAAATCTCATCAAATGGGGGTCTGTGGCTCTAATGTGGACTAAATTAGAGGTCCTTGATATGAAAAAGGTTGAGAATCACTGTTCTAAACACCTGGTATCTGGTAGCTCTTACCTGGGAAAAAACATCCTCTGGCGCACAGGAAGTGACACGCTGCTTGATTGACAGGTGATCCCTGGGAAGTGCAGTGCAAAAACACCACAACAATGAACGCTTAGCTCGCGTGCACGTGCAAGCGTTTTTTTCGAAAACAACAGCTGTAGTGAAGATTTGAGCTACATAACGATGTAAATACAGGTCTTTTCCACTCACTGTGCGATCATTGGGCTTCAGAACATGTGGATTATGCTGCATGAAGTGTATGGAGAAATTTTACGGTAATTTTTTTGCTCCTTTTGTAACTCTAAAGAATCGGTCCCATAGACTTCTGTTGGTGCTGGCAACCTCCCTGTGTGTTATATGGACAAACTTCACTTGTGTTTCATCTGGCATGATGGTGAGTACATAATGACAGAATTTTCATTTTTGGGTGAACTATTCCTTTATGTAGATTTGTACACCAGTCATTTCACTAAAATGTCAGCAAAGTAACAGTACTTCTACTTGAATAGGATATTTTGGCAGGGTTAGGCAGGGATATGAGTGTGTGGCCACATGTGTGTGGATGACCCTAAACACACAAACACACACACACACACACACACACACACTTCCTCCCCCTTGTGTGTATGTGTGGTGTGAGGGTGTCAGCACTCTGGGCTTGCCCTGCATGGGGGCAGAGGGCATTGCCAGGGAACAGATGGTGGTGGCTGGGCGGGGGGGCGGAGGGGGGGGTGGAAGGGGGGCGGCAGGGCGGAGAGGCAGCGGGCACAGCGGGCAC
The DNA here is from genome assembly GCF_046629955.1 of Centroberyx affinis. Lineage (NCBI taxonomy): Eukaryota > Metazoa > Chordata > Actinopteri > Beryciformes > Berycidae > Centroberyx > Centroberyx affinis. The sequence goes on from NW_027282639.1 coordinate 122,182, forward strand.
GGCGGGTTCCGCGTGGCCTCGGCTGGGTGAGAACAAGCAAAATCCTGATGCAGGGCTTTTTTTTTTTTTTTTTGCTCTTTTTTTTCACTTGGACAAACAATGCGTTATTCTTCTTGGAGGAAAACTTGCACCCACAGCATGTTGGGGAGAAAATGGAAGGGCTGGGAAGTAGCCAATAGCTGGCTTTCCATACAAGTGTTTTTATGTGAATTATGATGTATGGAATTAGAAAACGTGAATAGAAATGGCAACATTTTGAAAAAAAAAAAAGTAAAAATCACAAAAAGGGTTTAAGCAGTTTTTGTAGATAAATAAATTGTGTAATACATAGAAACACATAACACATAAAACACATACACATAAAAAATGTATTTGTCTGTAAAATATATCTGTCCATCACAACCTCCCAGAAATGTCATACATGCTGTCACCTCATGTATAAGTCTCCATTATGGTTGTATGACCTTTAGTTGGTACATTAGAATATCATGTGTAAGTCTCCATCATGGTTTTATGATCATCAGCTGGCACTTGGCACAGCAATACTAGAGTATTTCCCAATCCAAAGAACAATAACAACTTGGCTAATATTTCTTGAAAGACTTACTTTTGTTATCACCCCCTGTAAATACCAGATTGAGGTTGAAATATCCAAAAACTATCATATGATATTTGGTCGTCCTCTCACAGTGAGCTGCTTAGATGAGGAATGGTAGAAAAGTTGACTTTCTCAGTGTGGAAGTGTTCTCACTTCTTTGATTTTATCCTGTGCAACAATGACAAGAACATTGGACACCAACGCCGTTTGCTTTCTTGATCATTCACACAGAAGTATACAGGAGTGGTAATTGAGTTGTCTGGATATTTGAAGATAAGAGAGGACGCCATCACCAATTTCGGAGGTGTAACAGAAAAGTAATATAACAAGTAGCCTAACAAATGACTTCTCCCGCACAGTAAAAGGTTTATAATAATAATACTTTTGAAACAACAAAACATGCCGTCCCCCATGAATGATACAGTCACCCTTTGGGCCAATCGGTGATGATGATGCATCATCTCTCCGTGTTTCATCAAAATCGAACCAGTGATGTAGCAGTCATGGCCTTTCAAAGTTTGGAATTTGGACTTTTAATTATAGCGCCTCCATCAAGGCCCATCATTTTTAAAAAGCCAGAACAACATGCCAAAACCCTCCGAGAAGATTCAGCATCATTTTTGGAAAGTCAAACAATGCGTGAGAAATAAGAACGAGAATCAATGAAACGGGGGAACGAGGTGAGACAAACTGTAATCTATTTGCAACGGATCTTTGAATTCTCCTAAATGAAACACCAGGCCAACTAGAGTCTTAATGTGTGTGGTATGATTTATCAAAAACAATGTGATAAACCTACAAGGGGAATAAAAATCCCTATTGGCTGGAGTCAAATTAAATAAAGAAAGCTAGTTTACTGGTTGCGACCATAAAAATGCAGGACCTGGCAGGACCCGGAGCACACTGAGCAAATTGGATTTTTATGCGCTTCACACTAATCTATCTAATCTATTTATTTCAACTATAACAGCCGCTGTATGAGTTAGATATTTAAATATACATTGATCTTTTTTCCTCCCTCGTGAGAGTAAACAGCCGTTGAATAAAGACCGCAAGAAGGGGAAAAGGTGCAGAAAAATGACTACATCCATCCTCTCATCCCCATTTAAGCCGACCGCAACACACTGCAGTGGAACCAGACGACACACTTTGTCATCCGGCCTGTCGATAGTCAGGAGGGATGGCACATCACCTTGGGACCTCCCTGGGGGTCTTAATACACAAAGGCCACCCTGGACCTCCGCGGACGCCCTCCGTGACCCCCCAACCCACACACACACACACGCACACTCTGTCACATACGCTGATGAAATGTTCTTTAATACCCAATCGACAGTATTGACATCCCCTTGGGTAGCGGGGTCCCCGAGGGGCGTGAGGTATTGATTCGGGGGACTGTGGGCCCCCGGTCCCCCGGTGACATGTCCCTAGTCCCTGTGCTATTATTGGGAGATTAGTAGGGCTATTACACCTCCCAGGCCAGATGGAAGTGACACTGGGAGGAATGGCAGCCAGCTGACCATCCATGTGAACTTCTTGGAGGAGAATTAGCCGTTGTCAAGGATTTGAAGCGACTGGTGCAGTCGCTCGGAGGCGGGTTTGCGTTTCACTGTGTCGGGCCTCAGCGTGTGTCCAGAAACATCACAGAAGCCAGTCCAACCAGTATTCCCTAATCTGCTCAGCTATGCTAGATGTTCCATTTGACCATACTGGAATGAGATATAAGACATTTTCAAGAAACCAAGCAAAGAGCAGCAGTTGAAAAGAGACATTTTTAAAGTGTAAATAGGCTTCGAGTCAAGCTTTGGTCTGCTGCCTCCTAAAAGATCCCTTAACAGACCCATAGATGCCTCTAAATTTGGAGAACAAAACTCGACTATATTCCTTTTTGTCAGAGTTTAAGACCACAAGGTATCCGAGAGTATCCAAGAGGTGCAGCAGCCCTTTGAGAACTCTTACCCTTGTGCAGCATTCATGTGGGAAAGATGGTGAATATGAGTGTCCCACTTAAAAATACCATTCATGTTACCTTTCAACTGGTAAATACTACTAGAAAATACAGTTCACCTCAGCTTTCAGATGGTAAAAACTACTAGAAAATACAGTTCACCTCAGCTTTCAGTTGGTACATACTACTAGAAAATACTGTTGGTACATGCTACTAGAAAATACAGTTCACTTCAGCTTTCAGATGGTAAATACTACTAGAAAATACTGTTCACCTCAGCTTTCAGATGGTAAATACTACTAGAAAATACTGTTCACCTCAGCTTTCAGATGGTAAATACTACTAGAAAATACTGTTCACCTCAGCTTTCAGATGGTAAATACTACTAGAAAATGCTGCTCACATCAGCTTTTAGATGGTAAATACTACTAGAAAATACTGTTCACATCAGCTTTCAGCTAGTAAATACCACTTAAGAACTTGGAGTTTGGTGAATTCTGACATCACTGACAAAGAAATACCTGTAGTCGAATGTAAGGAATGTAGGGAACCAACAAAATGAACAGTTTTCATCACATAAGCCATTTAGTGATCACAGCTCTTCTGCTTCCACTTGCACCCTTCCAAGTCGTTGCTGTTCGCCATCAAAGTTGTTTCCGACAATTACCATATAGGACACGAAAGCAGTGTTGCTGATGTTTCTATCTTCGATGACACCACCTGTTTAACAACTATGACAACCAACTAAAAGTTTCGTGCGCTGCTGGCAAACTCGCTAGCAGCCTCTCTCCCTATTCCCTTTGACCTACCACAAGTTGTGATGGTGAGCTAGAATTCACTGGGGCTCAGCTGAAATGGCGATTATTGGCACAGTGCTCTGGTGCTCTGCCTGCACCCTGCCCTGTGGAGCCGGGATGACCTCTGCGGGACGGGGGGGCTGTCTGATTGATTAGCTGGCCTGGGAGGACCACCACTCCCCCACTGGCTAGGGCATATGGAGCTGCATGTCCTATGGACAGCTGCGTCGGCAACACTCATCCTTTCTGTATGTGTGTGTGTGTGTGTGCGTGTGTATCCAGTCCTGCGTTATTCTATAGAGGCCTTCTCAGTGGCATGCCCTCCTGCAGCCTCCCTCAGCTTAGCTCTGCCTCCTGTTGTGCTACTGCTCCAGTGTGTGTGTGTATATGTGTGTGTGTGTGCGCTGAGTATTAAAATCAGGACTTTGAACTTGACTGACAGAAATTTGTCACACACACATACGCACACACTGCAAGTACAGCTTTGGTATTCAAATCCACTTAGGTGCTGCTGAGCAGAGAGCACAGAAGCCCAATCTAGAAATTGGCAAATATTCAAAGGTTCAGTGCTTTCTGATTTATTTTGCTATTTGAGCCCCAAACAGTTCCTAAATACATGAAGTCAGTCTCAGACTGCATCACAGACGACACGGCAGAGGTACTGGAGGGAAATGTTGTACTGGAATCAGTAGTCTTTAACTATTGTGCTGATTAGCAAACAGACACACACACATTTGACACACAGGCATTAGCATGCATGCACACATATAACGCAAACGCACACTGATACATGCACTCACAACCATTGCGCAGACATGCACACACACTGGCAGAGAGAGAGACACACACACACACACACACACTTTGTGATTTATGTTCTTTTCAGCCAGCCACATTAACGGCCTTTACAATCTACAGTCTTCTCAAATTGCACCAGGGAGTTCTCAGTTTTTTTTAATGATATATATATATATATATATATAATATTTGTCTTTTTTTATTCATCCTCCCATTTTCTCACCCCCACTTACACTACCCCCCCATCCCTTCCCACCACCACCTCTACCTTTTATCAATCAGCCCATCACCCAAACGCTTGCACCAGCAACTTCTAAATGGACTGACTTCATATTTTAATTTAGTGTATGTGGCTTTAAAAGTCGGGCGGCGGGGTGGGGTGTGTGGGGGGGTAGGGCGGGGGGGGGGGACGTGGCACGTGGGGTGGGGGATGAAAGGAAAGAAAATAAAAAAATAAAAAAAAACAGATGATTTGCGGGGATAAGTTCAAGCGGATATCTGGCCGAGGTTAAAAGTGAAAGTAATTCATTACGGTGAGATAGCGGCCGGCGATATTCCTCATCTTGACGCTTCGCACCGTGGCGGTTGAGAGGGGTGAGACGGGTTGGGGGTAGGTGGGGGGGGGGGGGGGGGGGGGTTGGGGTTGAGCCGGGCGGGGGTGGGGGCAGGGGGGGGTGAACAAGAATCACCAAACCCATCGGAGGAGGAACGGCGATGGAGGGATAAGGGCCAAATTGATGGTCATATTTTACAGTGGGTCACAGTGGAGCGCGCTGTCCAACACTGTAATTACAACTTTGGTTAGAGGAGAGAGAGAGAGAGGGGGAGAGAGAGAGGGAGAAGGAGAGACAGTAGTCTTTGTCTTGCCCGTAGATGAACGCCCCGGCTTAATTGAATGGTAACCTCTGAAGCTGTTGTGCTAACACTGCAGAGAGATGGGGATATGGAGAGAGGGAGGGGTAAAAAAAAAAAAAAAAAAGGGGAGAATAAGTGCTGAGAAGGCCTTTTGTGTTCGTCAGTCGCTGCCTCATCCTCCCTGACCCCAATGCTACAGAAAGGAAGTATCTCACATAGACACACGTTGCACAGATTAAAGCTGCCCTTGGCAAAAAAAATTTATGTTGAAAGAATCAGTCTAAATCACCAAATGAGGCTGCAACTGAGAAGAGCGTCTCATCCCCTACTTATATTTGCCCAAAATTAAATTCTGGTGTCCAATATGGACATTTCTCCACCCACAAGAAGTGACAAATCAAAACTTAAGAGCGAAATACAAAAAGGCATCCAGAGAAAGCTGCATTAACAAATGTCCAATATTCTGCTTCTCTTGTCCCTTTGGTTTCCTTTGGTATAACGCATCACAGACCGGCCGGGTCGGTAAACATGAGCGTCACCTTATGGAATTTCTGGGTATTGAAGTTAAAACAGTTTTCAAACAGTGTTTTATGCTTCCAGTTTTGTTTGGAATAAACAGAAGAAGAACTGGGTAGTTAGCATGAGCATTGATAGCCACCATGGCTGAAACGACAAAGAAAAGAGCGCCACCTACAGAAACTCAAAACGTCACATTACTGGACACACTGTTTGATTGACAGGTGATGTCTGGGAGGTGCAGTGCAGAAACACCACAGCAATGAGTGCTGAGCACCTAGGATGTAGACAAAATAAAAAAGACAAGGAACTTGGGGATTACCCCTATGAACCCTACTATTGACCTTCTGTCCGTCTCTCTGCCTTGACTGAAGTCTGCATTTCCTAGTTCTGTAAATTGCCATATTTAAAAATACTGCATACCTGCACAAAATATTGTCTTTCAGCAATTTCAGCCTAAAAACGTCAGTAGCAGATGTACCCATGTACGTCAAACCCTAGTCTCGCTCTCAGACCCTTGATAATATATCAAGGGTCGCAACGTAGTAGCAACTTATCCAGATTCTGTGCAGAGGGGGCATTGACGCTGAAAACTGTTCACATTGAAAACCACGGATCATGGCTGAGGGGACGAGGATCTTAAGCCTCAGCGTCATCTTAGAGTGTACGGAGTGCAGCGTGTAAATAGAAACGTAGGAAGCATGCCTTGCAGATCTCTGCATTAGTCGGCATGGCATCATTTGCCTCCAACAAAAAAAAAGAGTTTGCACAAACACCATCACAAAATAAAAAGTTGGTCAATGTATAGAAACGATCTGTAATGCGCCTGATGTGCGCATCACACTCCCATTGTGAAAACAAAAGTGAAACTTAACATTTCACTTTGGTCCAAACTCGCATGTGTTAGTAACAGGTCAGTAACTTGATAACACATCTTCTTCTACCCTACAAACTTTAACAGTAGGTAATGTTATTACCTTGTGGTATTTAAGTAACTTTAGTGGGATTAGGTAAATGAACCGATAACCGTGTCGCAGCGCTTCAATTCAGTACATCACACTGAATTTGAATTGAACACAACACGTGTGTACAGGATCTCTACTTGTTAAAATCCTCCTCACGTTTCTTGTCGGTGACTATTCACTGCAACAATAGCGGACATATAGGGGCGTTTACTCGATAACACCTCCCCTTAGCTTCGTTCTATTTCCTGTACAGGATTTCTATCACCCAGAAGCTCATAGGACGCTCTCGCTTTGTGTCGCGAGAGCTTCTGGGTTTCTCAGATTAGTCGAACCCTAGTAGATAGACACAAGCTGACATACTTGGAAGCATCAACAAGCCATGGACCCTTCAGTATTTCCTCTAGGCACCACTGATCACAACGATAAGCCTGAGATGTGATACTGAGGGAAATTGAGGGATGTGACATCCTACCCAGAATGCTGAGTAACTTTTCCTAAAGACATTTCACATCAGAGAAGATAGTGCTGTGTGTACTCAATCGGCATTGCCAGGAAATAACACAGTGCATCCAAGACTAGATTCAGGACTTGCATAAAAGACAAGCTGATCATTTCTGCTTTTCAAACTATATGTTACACTGACAAAATAACAGTTCAGTGTGTAGGGCAACTGATAAATAGCAGGGAGCAGGGAGTAATACTAAGGTGTGTTCCTTCATAAAGCTGATAGGTACGCTAGACTTACTCTACCATTTCAAGTGCCCAAGGCTGATTGATTTTTCAGTTATTAACAATTGGAATTCTCTTACCTCCATATTTTATTAGACATGCCTTCGTCTCCAGTACAAGTGTGCATCTTGCTGGAGACTGCTTTTTCCCTGTTATTATCGTCAAGTTTGGAATGCATGGAGAGGGGGCTTGCATGGTAAAGCTGCATTAAAAACCCATATGTGAGTCTATAGTATGTCACACGCTGTATGGTTATAAACATTGGACAATATGCTGCAGTAAATATTGATATTGCTTCTTAAATTAAATATTACAATGACTTTGGTATATTATCTTCGAGGTGAGCAGCATACACTACACATGCACACACACAAACACCTTTGTCCTCTCACCTTTCTGCTTCACTGCCTCTGAATTCCTCCCCAGGCCAGGCTTTTTACAAAGCACTGCTCAATAACTTAAGGTTACTTGATGCAACCCTGGGTCTCTTATAACAGAGTAAGGAATCATAGCCTACAGGAGAGGGATCTCTAGCAATCCAACCACAGAATTGCACATTGCTCCAACAGACCAGTCACAGCAGTAAAAACAGAACCCTACCTCCCCTATATATAACACTGAGGATCACAGTTACATGTTCTCCAGCATGCTATGAGATACTTAACTATGTTATCAGAGAACTGCAGTTACATCAGCCTTAAGTTTGCTGTCAAACTTAGTAGCTCAGTCTATTTCCCTATCCAACCCTCTTCCATGACCAACAAATATAGGGACAACAGTAGAGGTCTTGTAATACGCGTATACCTATGTAACTGCAGAGAGCAGGTGCCCTCCTGGTGGCTACCACGACCATGGTGAACATTACAACCTGGAGAAATGCTGCCAATAATTTGAAATAATTTATGTAGGAGTGACAGCGCTGTGGTGGCAATTTGCTGTTCACTACACTTCCCTCGTGATCTGCCCCATGCCTGTTAGGCTGGAGTCTTTGCAATGCTGCCCTCGAACCATGCGCCTACTTTGATGATTGCGGGGTCCTTCTAGTAACTGAGAGCATTCAGTCTGTTGAGACTAATAGCACGATGGCAGCAATGTTGGGGGGGCGCAGATGCTCAGACATAATCCAACGTTGAAAGTCACTCATTCTCATATCGCTAGGGGGACAGCTGAAATTACAGATGCCATTAACACATCAGGCTGAGGCATGCTTTCCGCAAAACTGAGCACCTGATCTGAAATGAAGAAAGGCAGTTAGAAAATCATGTTGTCCATTGCTATGACAGAGTGGCTTGATACTCATGCTTAGATGCTCCATGGTACTTGGAAGCGTAGGCACTAGGAAGCTTTTACCTCAATTTATTCTGAAGCCCAAAAAATGAGATTAGTAGACAGAAACTTGAATAGCTTGTGCTTCTGAGTAGAACATAAAATTAATTGATTATGTATGTGGAAATTTGGATACCCCTGATTTTCAATGGGTTTAAAGTTGCTTCCATGCATTTGGTGAACACTGTCTGAATGGCACTGTTATGTACTCATTGGCTACATGTTGATAGGCAAAGAAGAGAAATTTACTTTTGACAGGGCAAATATGAATGTAGAACTAGGTATGCTGCAGGTTGCTTGATGCAAACCAATCACCCAAAAAAATAAATGAGACAACACTGTTTGTGTGAGCATTCTGAGAGTGTACTTTCTGGGATCCCTTTTTAGAATATGAATGTCTAGAGCAGGGCGTAAACCCCCTCCCTTGTTTTGGTATTCGCAAATGGAAATAAAAGCCCTTCTGTCTTTTTTCTATCAGTACATCTCTGATCACCCCTTTGCTCAGTAGAAATTAAACTTCAGTCCCCATTGGCTGTAGAAAGCAAAACACTGGCAAATTGAAGTCCGTAGAAAATGACTCTTTCCCACCCTGTCTTGTGAGTAGGCGGCTTTCACTTGGCGTTTGATGTTTGCTCCAGTACCAGTGTTTATGGGACCAGCATTGTGCCTGATACCACCCTCTCTTTCTACCTCAGGTCACAACATTGTTTCATGGAGGTGATGGCAGGCACATAGTCCATGATATCTTATGTTTATCCTGATGAGGTAGGCTGGACAGGTTTAACCATAATGATCTCTACTCTGCCATGGCAATGTACATATGATCATGTCTGTGGTGACACGTACCTCCTCCCACATGACTGGGTTAGGAGTCTGTGAGTCCAGCTAACAACCCCTATACATTGGTAGATCTGCACTGTATGCTGCCAGGAGGGTGACCACAGTAAGTGCTGTCACTACTTGAGCTGAAGTTTTGTAGATTTTCAGGTAGAGGTAAATCTCCAGCTGCCTAAGCTGCAACATTGTGGTTATAGTGAAGATGAAAGACTTTAGATAACTCCACTGTGAGGGGGTTGAAAGGCATCCTCTGTCTACAAAGGTCTGTCCTGTTATTGTTTCATTTCCGTCACACAGGTCGGGACCACTGGCATAAGCTGTTCAGCTGGTGCCTATGGGGAAAGGAGAATTTTGCCATCACCCTTGTCATTGGATGCTCAACCTTGCTGCAGCCTGCTTGCAAACATGTTAAAAGCTAACATTCACAGGGAGTGTAGAGGCTGCCCCACTCTGAGAGCTGGGAAGCCTGGACTGGTGACTGGAGGACGGCCATTATCGGAGACCCGGCTTTTAATTGACTACCGGCCACTATTAGAGGAAATACGGTCAGTTCCTTGCCTTTCTTGCCCCCCTGCAAACAAGGGAGTGGAGGTAGAGTCCGTGTTGGGGAAGGAGAAAATTAAAATAAATGCTTGACTTGAACTTGACAGGTAAATTAATGGTTAGTGCGATGCCATTGCTAGCTAGCAGGTGTTAGCTGCTCAGCTAGCAAGGACATACTTAGTGTATCTAATTAGCAAAGCAAAGCTAACACGTACAATCCACTAGCACTCGCTAAAAGTCTGCCTTAATTTAGCCTACTTTGCTAACTAATCCTGCTTTCGGCAACAAAGTCCTTGTTGGTTCATCGGTGTCTTCACAGGGAAGAAAGTGCAGTGGAGGTGGGGCTCCTCATCACTGCTGTGACCGGCCTGTCTGAGACAGATGTGTTGCAACTGGAGCACCGGTTTGATCACTAGAGAGCTCTCTCCTGTAGGGTGAAATACCAAAGAAAGAAAGGAGGACAGAAAACCTTTAATACTCCTCTCTCTCTGTCCCTCTTTCAGTTTCGCACTCATTCTCTCTTCCTATCTTCTCCCCTTTTCTCCGTCTGTCTTTCCACTCTCCTTTTCCTATCTCCGTCTCTTTCATTTCTCCCCTGCTCTAATTTTCCGTCCTCATCCCAGCCAGTGCGATTGTAGCGTCTCATCACAATTTTGGCAGACATTTCTTTTCATTTTCTTCCTCATCTCCTGTCTTATTTTTGGCCTCATATCCCCCCCCCCTCCCACCTCCCCACCCACCCACTCGCTCCCTTTTCTCCTCGGTCTCTCTCTCTTTCCCGCAATCTTTTGGCTTGTCGTTTAGGACGGCTTGTTTCTTTCAATGTTCCAAGGTAATGGTGGAATATAGTGGGCCCGCCGTCAGAAAGAAAGAGGGGACAATTTGTTCCCTTTGCGGTGAACGGGATCGGTTGTGATCTGGGCTGTTCGGCCCGCGAACACACATAAACTCACACAGAAACACACACACACACACACACACACACACACAAAGCGATGATGATGAGGCCATTTCCTCCCTCATCTCCGGATCCTCATCTAACCGCTAATGAAAAACACGACAATTACCCACAACTCCTTGCCCCTCAGCCTTCGGCACTAGTAATCTTGGCACCAATATGAAGTCAGCTTGTCGTTCCCTCCCTTCCTCCCTCCCTCCCTTCCTCCCTCCATCCATCCATCTATCCATCCCTTCCTTTTCCCTGTCCATTCAGAGAGGAGCCCGGCATTGTGAGTGTCCAATGACAATGATGGCTGCTGGATGGTTGTAATGGTTGCAGAAAATGCGATTGGAATTGGAGATATCATATGTCATTACTTACATGGGCCAATAGAGGGGACTGACAAAGGCTACGTCGAGGGTAATGAACAATGGATTAAGGATCAGTAATGAAGCACTGAGGTCTGCCAAATCTGGATAGGAGAGGATTATCATTTGGTAACACGGGAGCATCATAAAGCCTTGATTTGAGTTGGTGTGTCTGTGTGTGTGTGTGTGGTTTACTGTGTCTCCAGGGCAAGATGCCTTGGCAATAGTAACCGGGACATTGTGTATCCAAGCTGACCCTATGAATTCTGAAGGGAGAACCAATGTTCTCTCTCTCTCTCTCTCTGAGACACACACACACACACTACCCGATGTGAGAGACTAATACTCAGCCCTGGGGATGACTCCATGACTTTTCCCCCTGCTTACTTCCCTTACTTACAGGCCATCTTGCATGAGGGCCCGTGCCCTGCTTGTACACAGTGTGTTCGTGTGAATGTGTGTATCACTGCAAAAAATATTAAAGCAGTTCAACTTAAAAACGTAAGTTTCCTTGCTGCCTTAAAATTGTGAGTTGACTGAAGTAGTACTGAATAGTTAGGTCAAAGATCATTAGTTAGTTGTGTTATTTATTTTTTCACAAGGTTTGCTAAGTTTAAGTTCGAGTTCCTCTTGTATCACATGATTAATACACAGTTCAGCATATAGTATGCAGCTGCAATACACTTACTTGTAGTGGATTGTACTTGCCATGTGCATCAGAGAGAAACTTACTTGATTGTGAATGCCCAGATACATAGATAAGATAGATAATAGATTTTATCATGTTTTTTGTTTTGTTTTTTTTGATCAGAAATTGACCTATTATTCACCAAACATACATACATAACAAGTCTCTATCCTGTAACTTCATTCAAACCAAAAGAAGGAAGAGTTTCTGGAGAGTTAAACAGAATGCAGTGCATACTGGGAAGTCTGCTAATAAACTAACAGTGTTGAGTTTAGTGAATGCTTTATAAGGTGTTCTTTCAACTCATAATTTTAAGTCACAAGATGTGAATGCATGATTTTAAGTCATGAAGCTCATAACTAGCACTTTTAAGTTGAAATTGACAAACACATCTATATACATTGTGTTAATGGAAAAAAATGAGTTGATTTCACTAAATTTCACTGTGAGTTTTTACAGTTTACGCAGTGAAAGGCCGTCACTCTGTAAACCTCAACAACCGATCCTTCCCTCACAGACAAAAACCTTCCTCTTGCTTTCTCTCTTTATAATACCGGTTTTAATTAGAACTGTTATTCTCATGTTACCACTACCACCAATGAATGAATGAATGAAGGAATAAATCAATGACTTTTGTAGTGAAGGTACTGGAAGTGAAAATTGGACATTCGCACCCTCACTGTTTGTCAGTGGACAGCAAGAGAGAAATAGAGAAATTTAAAAGGAGAGAACTAAATGCTGAATTTGAACAGGTACAGTGTACAGTGTTTCATGTACAGTGTGTCTGTACATGTGCATATTTTATGTGCGCGCTATGCAGTTTGCATGACAGCGCATCATCTCACGGCTTTCCTACCTTTCTGCACCGGGGCGACAGCGAGGTGTCAGCTACGATGGCACTTTAATTAATTTTGTTTGTCCTGTTCACTGATAGTCATGGACCGCTGGGCATCCGTGTTCCTGATGTTTGGAGTGATGCAGAGAGATACAATAGCGGATAGTGTGTGTGTGTGTGTGTGTGTGTGTGTGGAGGGAGACACCGTGGGATTGCTCGAGCCAATAACTCCGGGTCTGTATGTTTAAAGCCTTTCAGAGTCAATATTTGGTCTTAAAGGTGCACTAACTAATCTATGACTTTTATAGACCTCTATTGGCGACTAAGGAATTACAACAACATGGGCAGGTCTTTGGCACTGCCTATGGTAGCCTGTAATTGACAAAAATAATAAAGTCATATTTTCACAACAATAGCCTAAGCTATTGTGAGTTGCATATTGCTGCTTTAAAGCTGCGGTAGGTAAGTTTGAATGGTAACACTTTACAATAAAGGTCACTAAGTTAAGGGTTAGTTAATGCTTATTTACAGTTAACTAATGTGTCTGGTACTCATTTACTAATGGTGTTCATGTTAACTAAGGTATTAATTTATACATTATTTAATAGTCATCTTTATAAACTATTAAATAATGTATAAATTAATACCTTAGTTAACATGAACACCATTAGTAAATTACACATTAGTTAACTGTTAATTAAGCATATTATTAAGCATTAACTAACCCATAACTTAGTGACCCTTATTGTAAAGTGTTACAGTTTGAATCCATCCACTACCCACTGAACGAATAGCAATTGGCATGTAGTTGAATGACAACTGAGTTTACCTCACTTGGTCAAATGCCGGAGCCTCAAAATTTACATTGAAAGGAAAATAGCAGAGCGATGGTGCTGTCGATACTGCCGAGATTCTGAAATATAATCTTACTCATTTACGTTCACCCAACAGGGGGATTACTTTTGCTAAATTCAAGCGAAATGTCAATTTATAAAACCTACTTTAAAAGGCAGCTAGAGAGGTCCCCCGATGCTTTGGTATCAGTATTGCCCTTCACAAACTCACATCGGTCGAACCCCTAGTCTCAATGTGCATGGAAAGAAGGAATGCAGGGGAGCAGATCCACTTGCTTTAGCGCCACTTTGATTATTCATAGAAAATGCAGACGAGGGACTCTGGGAGTAAAATGTGGGTGGGGGAGGAGGGAGGGGGGGGAAGGGGGCCGTCGGTGTAAATAAATAAACAAATAAATAAACAAATAAATAAATAATAAACAATCAAGGCACCCCTCGCTGCACACACGGCAAGGAACCAATCGGCGGCTCGGCTGAACGGCCTGGAAATTGTGTGTAATGAGTAGGAAAAGATTAGAGGGAGCTCTTGCTAGGCCGTAAATTGACATTAGTAAAAGAAAACTCTTTTACTAGGCGGGCCCAGCAGTCTCATTTAGACAATAGAGGTGGGTGGGTGGGTGGGGCTGGGGGGGGGGGGGGCGGGCTGGGAGAAACAGTGAGAAGGGGAATGGAGTGTGTGGAGATCATAGCCGCAGCCTTGGAGTTGCCGTGCTGTGTTTCTTTGTCAAAGTCAAACTCTTTCCTTCTGGAAAATTGTATATGATATTCTGTGGGGGAAAGATTAAAAAGGTATGGGATGTGGATGTGGATGGCCCTCTTATTTTGATTCAGAGGTTGTTCTACAACAACTCAATTTATGAATGACCGAATGATGATGATGTTTTATTTGTATTTGATGCATTTGCATAGAGGCAGAGACATGCCACCTAGTACAGAAAGAAGCCCTGACTTGTAAATTTGTCATTATGATTTTGTGGTCTGTGTTCTTGAATTACTATGGATTGCAACTGTGAATCCATGAATTAGATATTTGAAGCCCAAATTACAAATTACTGCTGCAAGTACCTCCTTCTGAAACACTCCCTTCAGACTCTACAACTCATCCAGAATGCTGAAGTCCACCTCTTCAACATCCCTAAACTCTCCCATGCCGCTCCCCTCCTACAGTCCCACGACTGGCTGCCCATGGCTACTCATATCAAATTAAAAACCCTGGTGCTGGCATACAAGGCTGCAAATTGATCTGCACCCCCATAACTCCAGGCCATGGTTCAACCCTATACTGCCATACCTCCTGATCAAGGTACAGTTCTCCACATCCAGCTCATGGTCCAGTCCTACACCCCCATACCTCCAGATCATGGTCCAGTTCTACACCCCCATACCTCCAGATCATGGTCCAGTTCTACACTCCATGCCTCCAGGTCATGGTCCAGTCCTACACCCCCATACCTCCAGATCATGGTCCAGCCCTACACCCCCATACCTCCAGACCATGGTCCAGCCCTACACCCCCATACCTCCAGATCATGGTCCAGTTCTACACTCCATACCTCCAGGTCATGGTCCAGTCTTACATCCCCATACCTCCAGATCATGGTCCAGTCCCACACCCCCATACCTCCAGATCATGGTACTGCCCTACACACCCATACCAGATCATGGTACAGCCCTACATGCTTTCCCTGCCTGGCCTAGTCATGCAAGATCAGACCCAAATCAGCCATTTTCCCCGAAATTCTCTAATTCTAAATGTATAGAAATTGAAATCTAAATCTCTGATGCGCTCATCACATCATATTTGTCATTTGGAGATGCACAGATCAGCAGACCAACAACAGTGTAGTCAATCCAGCAGAGTCTCACGGTGTGAAAACAAAAGTGAAACGTAACATTGCACAATTTGCTCCAAACTCTCCTGTGTTAGTAACAGGATGTAAACAGTAACCTGATAACTTGTCTTCTGCTGCCCTACAAACTTTAACGGTAGGTAACGTTATTACCTTGTGGTATTTAAGTAACATTAGTGGAATGTAGTAATTTAGCCGATAACCGTGTCACAGTGCTTCAGTGCATAGAATTGAATTCTGTACAGGATCTCTGCTTTTCTATTTATCTCCTTATAGTTTTCTTATATTTATTATCCTTGCATTTCTTCCTTATATGATTATACTATGGTCACAGAAATATTTTAAGGGCAGTAAGGCCCAGACATTGCGGTCCTTATTTTTGGTTTCTTGTAATTTTTGTTGATTTCCAAATTGAGCTTATTCTAATTTTGCACTCATTATCACTCTGGATAAGAGCATCACATAAATGCCTAAAATTGATGAGTGATGTAATGTAAATGTGTAAGGTGTGTATGTGTGTCTGTGTGTCTGTGTGTGATCAAGAGCTGTTTGTGGATATGAGAATGGATGTGGGTCCACAAACAGCTTCACCATCATCAGCTAAAAAGTCAGACACACCCAGTCAACACGCACACATCTAAATACACTATCAGCTTGAATGAGTATGTATGCACTTATTTGTTTGTATGTGTGTTTGTGTGTTTGTGTTGTACTCCCCACCCCAACTGAGCAATTCTTGTAACTATGCAGTTGGAATAATAACAGCCTCGCCAGCTAATGACGATAATGGCTGGCGATTACCGAGGAAAAAGAAAAGAACGATGGAGGGGGGGGAGAGAGGGGGAGTATGGATATCAGCGCGTTGGACGACAAAAGATTGCATAATTTAGCCTCCTTTTCTCCTCATCCATCCCCTCCATCCATCCAGCCAATAACCCATCCAGCCACACTTTTTTCCATCTATCCATTACATCCCATCCCTCCATTTCTTTGCTTTTTTTTTCTGTCTTCCCACAGTATTCACCTTCTGCCCCCCCCCCCCTCCGTCCCTGCTTCCTTCTTTCCCTCCTCTACCCCCCCCTCTCTCTCTTTCTGGCTAATTTAAAATTTGTCAGACGCTTGCGTCTTCTGGATGGCTGGCCTTTGATATTTTGCGAGCTCCATTTGGCACAAACAAGCCTGCGGCCCCGGTGCATCCTGCTGACTGCTGCACTAGTGGCGGGCCCCCGCCATTTATCTTAGACCCGGCCACCCAATGCTTACTCATTACAGGAGGCTCGGCACCAGCTTAACCCCCGCCTCTTCGCCGACTGCGTGCATGCAAACGGCCGAGAAAAAAAAAAAAGAAAAAGTGAAATTGTGTGCACACATGAACATAAGCAAATGCACAAACATATCAGCAAGCACACTCATACCCCATGGACACATGGGGCAGCAGCATACAGATGCAGAGACACATGCTTGCACGTTCAAACACACACTCAAGCACACACACACACACACACATATACACACACCCTGGGATCATTGCTCATACTCTCAGTAGTCCCCCCACAGAGGTAAATGCCCACATTTCACCATACAGTATGAGCCCGTCTCTGCATGCTGTATAGTTGAGGTTAAATGCTCCGTCTTTTCACCTCCCCATGGGCTCTCAATAGTCTCCACAAGTGTTTCTGTGCATGTAAAAGAGGCTTTCTGTGTGTGTGTGTGTGTGTGTGTGTGCTTACAGTTATGTGGTTTCTATATATGCG
The DNA here is from genome assembly GCF_046629955.1 of Centroberyx affinis. Lineage (NCBI taxonomy): Eukaryota > Metazoa > Chordata > Actinopteri > Beryciformes > Berycidae > Centroberyx > Centroberyx affinis. The sequence goes on from NW_027282639.1 coordinate 139,383, forward strand.
CACCTGAATGTGTCCTATATCTTCTACTCAAGTGTGTCTGCTTATTTGAGCGTGGCATCTGTACCTTTGTGTCAGTGTGTGTGTGTGTGTATGTGTCGACGGCCGCGTTGAGCAGCCGTGTGATATGAGTTTCCCCGTCGCCTGTGTAACCCCTCCCGCCCCCCCACCCCCCCCCACCCCCCTCACTCCCCTCACTCCACACCCCTCACTCCACACCCACCCACGGGAGAAATGTGTCAATCAGGGCGCTCCCAGAGATCAATCCTGCTCTGATTAGGTTTTTTTTTTTTTCCTCCTTTCTTTCTCTCTTTCTTTCTTTGACACGTGGCTAAAATCAGGCATGTGCTCGCTGAGAATAGCCCCCCCCCCCCCACCAGCTGGTTCGATGGTTCACCATTGGATGAGAGCGTTTGCTTCACCCCAGAATTCCAAATCAACTCCCCTGTCACTTTTTGTGGGTGTTGGGGGGGGTGTATGAATGACAATATGTACACAGAAGTATGAATCGTGATGTTAGCTCCATTTTATTCTGCTGTAATAATCACAAATTCCACAAGCTCTCCATTGAAATTATATTATTTACACTTTGTAATGACATTTTGAAATTGTTGTTTACATTCTAGATACATTTGTGTCTCAGAAATAAACATTTATTTATGACATTGTATCATGGTTGTATTGAATCGTGAAGCCCATATTGCGTATCGAATCGTATCGTGAGATAAGCGTATCGTCCCATCCCTAGTTTAAACCCATCGTTGACACACACACACACACACACACAATCACAATCACACACACACACTCCCTGTAAATTAGTAATAGTCTTTCTCTCCTCTAGCAGTACCTCTATGGCTAAAGGAGACTTTCCCCCTTCAAAGCTTCTCAGTCTTCTGTGCATTCAGAATACGGATAGAATATCGAAATATACTCCCCAGCACCTTTTTCTGTTTTTGTGTAACAAGACAAACGTGTGTGTGTGTGTGTGTGTGTGCGTGCGCGTCTAAATGTGTACACGTGCTGTCTAACCATCCATCCATCCCACGCCACACTCTCACCTCAAATCAAATCCATTGTAGGCGAGTATTGATTTGCCTCCACTTGTTTCTAGCACATGTAGATCACACATACACACACACACACACGGGCACACCGGCCTATCTCTTTTCTCTCTCTCTCTCTCTCTCTCTCTCTGTGTTTGTATTGTGCTTCCTCATGGGAAGAGAGGGCAATCTTTACAGCGGTGAAGCTTTAAATTGAGCAGAAAATAGACATTGACCTATTTGTTAATATCAGCTTAATCGCAACCCTATCTGACAGGGGAGACTGTTGCCAAAATCAGTGAGGAAAGCCGTACCAGAATACACGGTGTGTTCGAGTCTGACTGGATGTGCGTAAATATATATATATAGCAGTACTAGTACTCATTTCATCCTGTCCAACTTTATGCTTATTGTTTGGATTGAAGCTGCTGATCATACCGAAATGTGACCCGTTTCATGTCAAACAAATCCAAAAAATTATAAGAAATCTTACTCTTCTCAGGGTGGAAGAGCCTCTGAAACAGCATTTAGACCTTCACGGGACACGAAAACTCTCCACTGAAAACCGAGGATAATAATCATACAAATAATAACAAAACAAAACCAGGGGGTTAAACTGGACCGGAAAGTGTTTTTCTTGCGGTTTAAAAAGTACGATGGAGTAAAGAAAAAAAACACAATCTCCTTGATGCTAAAGAGAATCGAGAGACTTTGCAGAGTCTTATGATGCGTTCACGTCCCACGGGAAAGATGGTAGATCTTCCCACCCAGAAAACACTGTTCACCTCAACTTTCAGATGATAACTTCTACTTGGAAACTCAGAGTTTGGGGATAGCAACCAAATTTCTGAATTCGGGTCACCTACAAGGAAAATAGCAAAGGAAAGTCGTTGCTTTTCATCGCCTGGCGGTTATTCCCGCGGGACCTGAACGCAGCACGGGATTCAACACATACCGTAGAACTCCCCCTCATCTCGACCGTTCCTGTTTATGCCATACATTCAGGCTAATTTGACCCGGACTTCGCCTTTCAATATCCATTCCAAGATACTTTTCCAGGAATGTTGGAACGTCTATAAAAGTGATGCATGTCCCGCCATAACGCTCAACGACCACGAGCCGGCTGCCCCGATGACATTCAGAAATGACTGCGTATAGACACGGATACACATGCAAACACTCGCACGTGCGCGCCCACACACACACACACACACACACACACCTCTGGCTCCCTCAGCCCCTCCCATCAGAGAAGTGAAGCCTTTTAATTATCTGCTGATTACCTGTTAGATCACCTTAGCTAATGGAGAGCAGCTCCCCGGGGAGCCATCCAATCTAACTCTCATCACACACAATGGGCTCCTCTTCACTGGAGAGAGTGTGTGTGAGAGAGAGTGAGTGTGTGTGTGTGTGTGAGAGAGAGAAAGAGAGTGTGTGTGTGTGTGTGTGTGTGAGAGAGAGAGAGAGAGAAAGAGCAGTCCCTTCGAGGCAGATGCTGAGATTAGTACTGAAAATAGCCATCTATTTATTCATTCATACACTAAATTACCAGCACACCATACTCCACATGCACGCAGCCACCCACACCTGACACACACATACACACACACACACACACACTAGAGGTGCACATGCAACCCACAGCATGCAGTTTTCTTTGACTAGTATAGTGTAGATGCGTGTGTGCCTGCTTATGTGGCAGACCTCCATTTTATCATTTGTATTTTTCCACACTGCTTCCATGTAATACCATAGAAATACCACGACACTGCTGTCATTGCTATTGATTTTATCTATTTTTGTTGTTTTTTTAGTAACACTTTAGATTAGGGAACACATATTAACTATTAACTATGGGTTTTCCCTCAATAGTTTAATAATTTCCCTCAATAACATGTTATACCAGCACCTTATAAGCCCCAAACTGAGCAAAGCATACTGAGAGCCTAATTCATGTGCAACAACTTGCTATAAACCCTAATCAGGAGGCAGTTGAGGGAAAAGCCATACTTAATGGTCTATACTTGTAGAATACAATAGTGCAGAACAAGGTGCTAATACGTGGTTGGTAATGACTAATAATGAACCAATATGCATGTTAATAAGCAACTTATTAATAGTTAATATGTGTTCCCTAATCTAAAGTGTCACCGTTTTTTTTTACTCCTAGGTCTGTTTTGAAAGCCGCTATCTGAATAAATGAAATGCCAAATGTCTCTATGAAATGATGAGCTGTTATGACAATTCATAACAGCTTGCCAAAACCTACACTTTTAGAAAAAAGGGTTCCAGAATGGTTCCATTAATTAGGGAAACTAGGAAGAACACTTCTGGGTGGAACCATTTTCAGACCGTTCTCTACATTGCACCTTTTTTTCTAAGAATGTATGGTCAACCAGTGGAGACTAAGGTGGATTCAAGTGACGTCTCTTTCAGTCAGTTGTTAATTCAAGTTTACGATGAGCTGTGTACTATGAGAATGATTTTGCATTAGTATCTGTTCATATCTGTTCATATCTTCTTAGTTAGAGAGGTCAGATATGTACAGGTGAATACTGTCTTCCATATGCTTTGGAAACGTTCCTACATACTTTCAATTTTCAAATTTCAGACTTTTTAGGTCAATTTCTTGATTTGATTTGAAGGTTTTGATGTTCAGTAAGAGTTATGCAGATATACTTTTCTGTCTGTCTTTTTTTGTTCCAAACTTATCAAGACCTGGAAATAACTAAAGTCTTTCTCCATACATTTCCAGACCTGTGAGGGAATCGTGCCTCTAAAGCAGTGGTTCTCAACGTGGGGTCTGAGGACCACCAGGGGTCCTTGAGGGGGTTCCAGGGGGTCCTAAGCAAATTGATGAATTATTAAACTTCTCCATTATTTCATTTACAAGAAGTTAACACAATTAGAGAATGTAGCAGACCTGTTATCTCTCTACCTACAATACAGATAGTCATGGAATTCTGGACAAAATCATATCTGGCAATAAAGATATCCTCAGATTTGGGTCTGAGAGACAATATCTCATCAAATGGGGGTCTGTGGCTCTAATGTGGTCCTTGATATGAAAAAGGTTGAGAATCACTAGCTGCTCTAAAGCACCTTTTGAATTGAATTGTAAAAATCTTATTACTATTACATACTGGCAGAAAAAATAGGCTGAAGGAGGGTGGAGCACAGAGGGACGACTTCACTTACAGTATTTCCTCTCCTCTCTCAGTCCTCTTATGTCGACACATCAGATTCCTGCGACGCCACACCAGTGTGTGAGCGTGCACATGTGTGTATCATCCTAATGGCTCCCAGTTTAACCTCTGTTCAGCAGCTGTAATGGAGCGATTAGCAGTGTGCAAAGCTTACAGCCCATGTAAACTTCTCTCCCAGCGTGCCGTCGGAGTCGAGTGCCCCCTGCCATCCACCCGCACGCGACCGGGTTCGCCTCTCTCCTCCCACTTCTGCCAAGAACGCCCCCCCCCCCCCCCAACCCCTCCGTGGCGGGCCTCCCCCGTCCTATCACATCCTCCCTTCTGCCTTCTGCCCCCATTCACGTCGACGCTGCTGCTCCCTCTTGTGCCAGTCACAGTGACACTCTCTGTGCCGTCCCAGTCATACACATGGTAGCTACCCCCCGCCCCCCCGCCCCCTTCCCCTCCCCAGAAAACAAGAAGGGCTCCAACAAAAACAACAACCAAATGAGGATGTAACCATAAAGCCACAATTCCCTGACATCCTAATCCAGACCTGGGGCCAAGTGAGTCAAATTGAACCAGGCTGGAAAAAAAAAAAAAAAAAAAAAAAAAAACCCAACGTGCGGGCCTGGCACCGGGGGCTATAGGTTACGGTGTATCGCCCCTGGCCAGGGACGGAATGAAAGACTCCTTTTCCGCCACGTTCCCTCATCAGGGATAGCCTGGCCTGCCATCAGAGTAATGGTGCTACAAACACAGCGGCACGCCGAGATGAGAGGGAAGGTTTCCCAAAGACGCCCGACTGCAGCATCAAACAGGAAAAAGACACACGGGAGGCGAGATAGAGGAGGAGAAAGAGAGAGAGAGAGAGAGAGAGGGAGGGAGAGAGAGGGAGAGAGAGGCCCTGGAGTGGTGCCAAGTTCCCAAGGTAGTGTACAAGTATCTTTAGAAGCCGGGCGTCTTGTTAGCTAATACATTACACCAATCACGGCCGGCTATCTTAAGCTACAATTAATCTGTGCGCTGGCACAGGCTGATAGGACAGCAACATGCTGTTTCTTAATTAAAAGCAAACGGATTAAAAATGATTAATAACGGTATTAAATATTCTCATGGACTACAAGCGCGGGGAAATCGGGGGGCTTTCTTATGCGGGCTTAAAACGAAGAAGTCATTAACGGCGGGCCCAATCTCCCTAAGCCAGGGCTTTACTTTGTTTGGGATCACAAGTTGCTTACTTCATGAATATGCATTTTGCCCCTATCAAGTCGAGACCAAAAGGCAATATCGTGGTGTGGCTGTGGTGTGGTATTTTTCCCCTCAGCGGCTGTGAAACTTTGAGTTTTTGATTTGTGACATTTTGTGGTCTGCCTTTGTAGCCGAGGCCTCTGTGTTAACCAGTTGGTGGCCGGAGGCGGCCTGGCTCTGATGACAGATGTGTGTGTGTGTGTGTGTGTACAGACATATGAGTGTATGCCTGGTTTGCCACCCTACATGTGAGATGATGTGTATACCAGGGTCAGACTGATATGTCAGTTTGCAGATATTGTCCTTTTATTAAATATCACATATCAGCCAGTCAGTGTCATCCACCTCTGATATGATGGAGGTTCTCCCAGAGTTTCTCTACCATTGAATAGGTGAGGTGGGTCAAACTGCCTTGAAGAGCTGCTAACACTAAAAGAAGTTAGTCTGGGTCTCAGTGGAGAGTTTTAGTGTCCCATGATGGTCTATGTAGTGAGTAGGCCTACTGGAAACGTAGTAGGAAAAGTAAAAAGTTGCTGAGAGGCTGAGACAGGGCCAAATATACGTTTTATAACTTTTATTAATGAAAAGAATCAACTTAGTATAACATGTAGAAAATATACTCAAAATAATCACAGCGATCAGAGACAAAAAGCAGCGGTCAACGAAAAATACGGCGACCCACTCACCCTCTCTCTCTCTTTCTACCAGCTGCCATGCAGGTGAACAGGTGCTTATATTAACTATACGAATATCACCGCCCATATCCATGTGACCTGATTATATCAATCACCGCGATTGTGCAATAACAAAATAACCAACCAAAATAACTCAAAAATATAAACCATCACAAAATTATCCATTTATAATTCATTTTAAATTCACAATAAATCCATGCGTGGCGCCTACAGTCTAAATGCTGCTTCAGAGGCTTCAAGAATACAGTTCTGGGGGGAAACTTGTCATTTGTCAAAAACCCAATTTAAACATATTCAATATCGGCACAAAATATCTGTCGGCAGCTTTAATCCAAAACTACTTCTAGCGGTATCAGCCTTCAAACCCATATTGGTCAAACCCTAGATCAGTGGTTCTCAACGTGGGGTCCGGGACCACCAGGGGTCCTTGAGGGAGATCCAGGGGGTCCCCAGCGAATTGATCAATTGTTAAACTTCACCATTATTTAATTTATAAGAAGTTAACACAGTTAGAGAATGTAGAAGAATGACTGTTTGGATCATAGTTTCTCTGTTATCTCTCTACCTATAATACAGATAGTCATGGGATTCTGGACAAAATCATATCTAACCATAAAAATATTCTTAGATTTGAGTCCGAGAGACAAAATCTCATCAAATGGGGGTCTATGGCTCTAACGTGGACTAAATTAGGGGTCCTGGATATGAAAAAGGTTCAGAATCACTGCTCTAAATGCTGCTTCAGAGGCTTTTCCACCCTTACAAGAATACAGTCCCGGGGGGGAAACTTTGTCATTTTCTGCCCAATTTAAACATATTCAACATCGGCACAAAATATCTATCGGCAGCTTTAATCCGAAACTACTTCTAGCGGTATCGGCCTTCAGAAACCCATATCGGTCAGTCCCTGGATCATAGATCATAGACCCTTGATCTCCGTGTGTACGCTTGGATATACAGCACTTCGTCCCATGGGAGTGATACGTGTCCTGCACCGCCCTTAATCAGAATGACACCTGAACGTCATTTCATAATTTAAACCCCAGCCGTTTCACACGAGTCGGGAAAAGCCCTCTTCCCCTCCGACAAGAGGCTGTGAATAGCATCATTGTGCGCCCTCCCGACTACAATTACCAACCGCCGCTTTCTAAATTCGGCATTGCTGTAATCAGGCCCTCTGGTTCTGTGTAATTTAAATGCTTATGGCTTGTGTCCAATGGCTCCCCCGTGCCAAGCCCAAGTGTTAGTTGTAATTGACCATACAAGCCTCTTTTTTTCCCCCCCCTTTTCTCTGCTAATTTCATAAGTGCTATTTTTAAAACGTCAATTATGAAACCAGATTAATGTATCTTAACGCGAGATTAGATGCGTTTTGGCGTGAGTCACAGGGCAATCGCGTTGGTTTGATTGCATTGCTGCCCTTATTATTGAGTATAAAAGGCCATTCTGGTGCCGTTTTTACACAGTGGAAAGCTGAAAGGGCACGGCGGCGGATTTTTGAATGTTATTCAAGCAATTGTTGATATGGTTTTGTCTTTGATTATGGCATTTTCTGAGTGTTTTTTTTTTTTTTTTTTTGGGTTTCTTTGAACACGAACACACACACACACACACACACACCTACACACACGCAGACTTTTGTAACAGCTCTGAATGAGAAACAAGGTGTTGATGTTGTCATCCCAGTGAGAGGTGGACTTATTCGGCGGCTGAGGCCAAATAGAAAGGAGGTAGCCGGCATCCAGGACACTATTCTGTTTAGAAAGCAATTACTTCAACACTCCTCAAATTGATTTCATTTGCCTCTGCTGCTGCTGCTGCTGCTGGGCTCTGCCTCTCCTCTCCCCTGCTCCTTCTCTCTTTCACATTTACCTCTCTCTCTCTCTCTCTCTCTCTCTCTCTCTCTCGCGCTTTTTCTTCCTTCCTCGTCCCCTTTTTTCCCTATTTATTCCTCTTCTTTTTATTGCGGTGTTATATTTTTTCGCCCAGCTTCGCCTCTATCTCTGCTCCTTCGCTTGCCTCTCTTTCCGAGACTTCAAGCAAAAAAAAAAAAAAAAAAAACGGAAAAAAAAAAACAAAAACGGAAAATGCCTGATTGCTATCAGCGTCCTGTTTGTCTAAGGAAAGAACCAAACAGCAGAATAATAAACATTTTCAAATCATAAAGATAATGACATTGGTTGGCGAAGATAAGGAGATGGTGTTTGTAGTGTTTACCCTTGCATGTGCGTGTGTGTGTGTGTGTGTGTGTGTGGGTGCACGTGTGTGTGGACACATTCACGCGTGTGTGTCTATTTGCTACCAGTGTCACCAGTGCTTTAGATTGCCTCCTCCTTTGTGGATTGACGGATTCACATGACTGCTTTGCCCAGACACTCACACAGAAGAGGAGAGATGGAGTGCTGCTCTATCAGTTATGAATTAAAGGTGCCATGTGTAGCATTTTTAACCATCCATATATCATTGTCAAATTAGTTGTGATACCTTGGTGTAATTACTGTCAACAAATGAGACCACGAGTGGAGACGATTGGCAGCCTCTGTCTCAAGCCATTGGTATTGTTAGTGCTAGCGTCTCTCTAAATTAAGACTACATTTCCCATAAGCCCTGTTGCTTCCTGCCCCCCCCTCCCCCCTCCCTATAGAGCTTTAACAAGTTAGAAGTAGTTTTTTTTAATTGGCTTTTCACTTCTTCCACCATCTGCTACTCCTAATTTAGTTCAAATTAAGGCCACAGACCACTATTTGTTGAGATTTTATCTCTCAGACCCAAATCTGAGAATATAGTTATTGTTAGATATGATTTTGTCCAGAATTCTAGAATGACTATCTGTATAGGTAGAGAGATAACAGTGAAACTATGATCAAAACAGTCATTCTCCTACATTCTCTAACTGTGTTAACTTCTTGTAAATGAAATGATGGTGAAGTTTAACAATTCATCAATTTGCTGGGGGCCCCCTGGAACTCCCTCAAGGACCCCTGGTGGTCCCCGGACCCCACGTTGAGAACCACTGGTGTAGAGGCTGCCAATCTTCTCGTTTATGGTCCTGTTTGTTTATGGTAATTATACTAATGTCTCAAAATGAATGTGGTAATAATTTATTGATGTTGGAATGCTACACGCAGCACCTTTAAAAAAAAAAAAGTAGTAGTTGAATTGCATGAATATGACCAATGTACTGATATTCCAATCCAGCCTTATTTCAGTTGGGGATGCAAAATGTTAAAACTAAACTAACTTGCCAGCAATGGGTATTATTCATCTGAATCTATTCATATAATGGCTTTAGATTGATGTAGCTCTCTGAAAAACTTCATTTTAATTAAAACTTGTTAAAAATGATAATAAAAGCGGTCGCTGAGGCGTCAGCTAATGGGGACCCTAATAAAGCATTACAACAACAACAATATTAATAATAGCCTACAATTTATTTTTTATGCACTTATTTATAAGTGCTACTTTAAAAAAAGGTGATTAAGATAGATAAGGTAAAACATGAACATGAATTGCAAAGCAGACAGGAAAATTCACAGAATATACTACTGTTTCTTTAAGTATAGTGCGCGCACACACACACACACACACACACACACACACACACAACACCAGTCATTAGTAGAGTATCATCACAAACTGAAACCTCACTTCTAAATGCCGGCCAGACTAGACGAAAAACAATGTTTTCAAGATAGCACAAAACACAAACACATACACACGCACACACACACACACACAGTGGCGTGCGTGCACACACACACACAGGAGTGACAATGTGCCAATGTAGCTGTGAGCTGGTGATGTGGATTGATTGAGGGGGCAGAGCCGAACACCTTGGAGACTAAACAGCCTGAGACAGAGAGCTTAATTGATGATCAAACACCCACCAGGTGTAAATAGCTGTTTTCGCTTCGTGTGTGTGTGTGTGTGTGTGTGTGTGTGTGTGTGTGTGTGTGTGTGCATGCCAGGTATACACACATGTAAATGTTTATAATTCTGTCTCCACACACATCTTTGGCTTGGTATCCGTGACTGTCGGTGTGCATGTATGCATATATGTGTGTGTGTGTGTGTGCGTGTGTGTGTGTGTGTGTCCACGCAGTATTTCCATACAGGCCAGACAAGAGATTTCAAAGACCTGGAGGGGTCCCATTCAAGCCAGAGTCTTTCATATTGACCTCAGGGTGATGGGAGGACAGAAATACACATGCTCTGTACCATCAAGATGAAAGCAGGGACGACACACACACACACACACACACACACACACACACACACAATGAGCAATCACCTTCCACAATGAGCTCTCTAAACTGTCGTGAAATTCAAATCCACCCACCGCAAACACTTCTACACACACACCCTCTTTCATTCTACTTGTTTTAGAAAGATAAAGACAGTATGAGAAAGCAGTAATATATAATCAAGAAAATAGAATACAATAAGACACAATAATAATAATAATTTATGGCAATACGATTAAGCAGGCACGTAAAACACGTTTGACTTTGCAAACTGTTTTGAGTAAAAGGTAATGCTGTAAACACTTATGAATACCTCGCACAGTGTTTCCGTGTCCAGAACATTGAACAGACTGGCGAGTCATGCTAATATCGATTCCTTGGTGTGGGCAGGTGTGGGCTTGTCCGTCAAAATAACTGGTGCGGTCCATGAAATGAGTGTGAAGACGTCACACTGAGATTTCTACTCTGCTTAAAGGGGGAAAGAAAATGCAATTCCCACCGTCTGCCTGCATCATTATGACTCCCAGGTAAACTTCGAGGTAAACTTGGCGTTCATCTCTCTTTAGAGGCAAAATGAAGTTATATTTTTACGCTGTATTGCGAAACATTAGTGTCCTTCTAAAGCTTAAATCGTAGTATGGCAGCATTTACACTAGGGTTCAATATGGGTTTTTGGAGGCCGATACTGATACGGATACAGATACGGATACCGATACAGATACTGATACCGTTACCGATACCAGTATTTGTGGACTTAAGTGGCCAATAGACAAAATTTTATGCTATTCAATATCATAGTCAATGTCTTTAAATTTAGCCATTTTACTGCCAAAAACTTGCAAGTATTCACTATTACAATCGTGACTTTTCTGAAACTGCATTTAGACCACTGATTCTCAACCATTTTCATATCAAGGACCCTAAATTAGTACACATTGGGGCCACGGACCCCCATTTTGAACTGAAATCTGAGAATATTTTTATTGTTAGATATGATTTTGACTATCTGTATTGCAGGTAGAGAGATAACAGAGAAACTATGACCAAAACAGTCATTCTTCTACATTCTCTAATTGTGTTAACTTCTAGTGAATTAAATAATGATGAAGTTTAACAGTTGATCAATTTGCTGGGGACCCCCTGGAACCCCCTCAAGGACCCCCGGTGGTCCCCGGACCCCACGTTGAGAACCACTGAACTCCACGAGACACTAAAACTCTCCATTGGAATCTATCATACGGGTCACCATATCTATCACATCGACTGGCTGATATCCTGATTTTACTATAAGTCCGATATCGGCCTTTTCAGATTCATCCATTCATTTCTCCTGGGCTTTCTACACTGGGAAGAGTTTCCGGGGTCCTGCCCAAAAATACGGCTGCCTAATCCGGACCGGGGGGCCAGCGGCACCTTCGCCCCGACACAAAACATTTTTTTTTTGGGGGGGGGGGGGAGAAAAGGCGACGCCTCCTACGACACTTATCATCAAACCAAAGCCCTCAATGTTCTCCTCGTCTAATGCGCTGGCGCCTTGCACCCCGAAGATGATCAAAGTGCTATTTTTCTAAATTTCAGGCTTTTTAACTTCAACAGTCTTAGGAGGGATGAGGCAGATCAAACTAAGACGATGAGAGAGAGAGAGAGAGTGAGATGGAGGGAGAGAGTGAAAGGAGGAGCGGAGGGGGGGGGGGGGGGGCTATATCTTTGTAGTCCCTTCCTTTTGTTTTTTCTCCCCCCCCCCCCCCGCCCCCCGCTCCTCCTAACTCTCGCACTGGGCCGGCAGATAGGTCAGCTCCATTACCAATCTGCCGGCCCACAAATATTTAAAACAAATTGAATCGCACACCCAATACCCATCACAATTACGGCAGGCACAATAACTAAATTAGCAATTCAACACAATAATTGGAAATGCGGCTTGCCTGGACCCGCGGGCCTCCCTGGAGGGCCCGGCTGATCTGTGGAGGCACGTCAGGCCCGCTAATTCCACAGCTAATTACTGATGCACGGCAGAATGAAGTTGTTTGTCTCCCAAATACCATTTTCAGTTCGCGGCGAGGAACACAGGGGCCGTGCTGAGATAGACAAAAACAACAAAGAGAGAGAGACAGAAGTGTGTGGTCACGTTTTCTTCGTCGTCTCTCGCTCGTTTTTTTTTTTTTTTTTTTTTGCATTATTTTCTGATAACGAGGAGCGGTGTTGGAAGGGGGTGTGTCGGTGTGTGAAAGGGGGGGCTGCGTTGTAGGAAGAATGTAATGTAGGTAAGGCTTGAATTCAGTCCCGATATCTAATAATTAATCGAGTGAAAGCGAAGGGAAAATGTCACAGTTGGCTGTAGGAAAGTCTTTAGGGGGGTTGTGGGGCAAAATAGTTGAAAATGGGGTAAGACCGATATATGGCTTTGCTCATATATGGGTCTGATATCGACTAGTCCTGTCGCCCACTGCCAGTAAGACAAAGCTTCCTCCCTGACCACAGCTATATAAAAACAGGTTTTTGTTGTCGGAATTCGTATCTGCATCAATATCAGTTTATATAGTACCTTTAAAAACAGAGTTTACAAAGTGCTTTGGCTGTCAAAATAAAAGCAGAATACTCCAAATGAATTTCAAAAGCATAGGAACAATAATAAACAGTGATTCAGTTCCGGTAGGAGGAGGAAAAGGTGGAAAAAAAGCAACATTCAAGTAAATAGTAGGATAACCGTAAGATGAAAACCAAAATAAAGATGATTAAAGGATGATAAAAAGATGATAAAAAAAGGTAACACTTTACAATAAGGGTCACTAAGTTAAGGGTTAGTTAATGCTTAATAAACATTTACTAACCCTTAATTAACAGTTAACTAATGTGTAATTTACTAATGGTGTTCATGTTAACTAAGGTATTAATTTA
>NW_027282640.1:0-20198 GCF_046629955.1 Centroberyx affinis
GATCTCTTCTTCTTGACAGTACACTGGCAAATGATGTGGTTATCCTGATTATTCCAGGACTGTAGTAACTTCAACTACAGTAACTACAGTGCTGTGGGACTGGACAGTATCTGCACTTGTCTATAGACATAGAATAAACCAATTTTCATGGGGATGGTCTAATTTTTCTACAGCTATTACACTACGCTATCAAATTATTTGAGAACGATAGATCGAGATAAACATTGTACACACAGGGGCTTTAAATTACCTCACCAACACTTTCTCTTCATTTAGGATGAAAAATAAGAAGAATAAGACTTGAAGACTAAAATGCACACAGACACACACACACACACACACACACAATACCTTGCCCTTCCGTGTGTCAGCTGCAGTTCAGGCCCGTTGTATTTCAGGTTAGCCCTGGGGGCGTTCTGGAGAAGCAGGGTGAAAAATGGGGGCCAATAAAAGTTTCATTAGAGGCCCAGTCAGTGTGCCAAGCGTCCAGTAACATTTAGGAAAGGTCAGCGGGGAGGGGGGCTGCGGGGAGTGTGTGTGTGTGTGTGTGTGTGTGTGTGTTGGGGGTTAGCCTTGGGTTCCAAACTCTCGGTGACATTGGGAAATAGACTGAGTGACAGTTTCCTATCAGTCACTGACGCTTGCACACACACACACACACACACACACATAGATACGCATGGAAAACAACATACAGAAATGCAGAAAGCACTCGAAAACACACACACAGACACACACACAGGGATTTCATTCATGTGTGTTGCATGCAGTTACAATGAATAACGGAAGGACAGTCTCTTGTCACTGGACCACACACACACACACACACACACACACACACAGACACGCTTTTTGTCTCAATGTCATCCTCTATCTATGTCACCAAGCGTGGCTTTTTTGTGTGCCAAACCGCCCGCTGGCGCCCTCCTCCCCCTTCCCATTCTATCCTCCTCCTCGTTCCCTCCCTCCCTCCATCCCCCCCTCCATCCCCCCCCCCCCCCCCCCCCCCTCCTCTGTCTCTGTGCCAGTTCTCAGAGTGTCAGTGAAAAGTGCTGTTGTCAGCTGACATTTCCAATCACTCCCCCGGTCGCCCAAACTATGGACACACTTTTAACGTCTGGGGACAGAGCAGAACGCGAGCAGAATCTCAAGCAGAACACAAGGGCAATTTCTCTCTCTCTCTCTCTCCCTCTCTCTCTCTCCCTCTCTCTCTCTCTCTCTCTCTCTCTCTCTCGCCCACTTTTTCTCTTTGCTCTCCCACACTGTCACTGTCTGTGCTTTTGCTTTCCTTTTCCTTTTTGCTGTGTCTTCCTTCTCATGCTCGCACAAGCTTTCCCACTCTCTCTCTCTCTCTCTCTCTCTCTGTCTTTATCTATCCATCTGTCTATCCCTTTATCCATCCATCTATCCACCTCCCTCTGTTTCTTTGTCACGCTGTCTCCTAATCAGACAATCACACAACCCCTCCATTACCGAGGGTCGCGCGAGACAGGCGGGCTTTAACAGCCACTCCAAATGGAGAAGTCTCTGAAGATGAATATAAAACACTGCGTGAGTTCACAGTCTCTCGTTAATCATCAAGCGCTGAGGTTCAGATCGCGCTCTAAAACCTGCTGATTGGGCCCATGGAAATATGGAAAACGCCATGCTAATGTGCTTTATTGCAGAGGACGCTCCATTAATTGATGTTTTGGTACCAGGCGTTGATTGGAAATGCAGATTCCATCCCTAAAGATCTTGCTAAAAACTGATTTGCTGCTCTGAAAGCCGTAATATTTTGGGTAGGTGTCCGTTTCTTTTTTTTTTTTTTTTTTTTTCAAATGATGGATATCTCCTGGAATGAAAGTCTTGTGCGTCACGGAGAGGGAGGCATTGCAGTTTTAAGTGCACAGGTTTACTTATTTTGAGGTGACTGTGTGATGGATTTCAGGAGTGGAGAGAAGTGGGAGAGGTCAGGTGAAGGTCTCTATGACCAAAATGTAGGCTTTATAATTCCAGCCTTGTTTGGTTAACCCACATAGGATTTTTTCCCCCAAATACAGTATATCTATCAAATAAAATGTGATAACAACCACTCATATCATGTTCTGCAGCTCCAGTGAGATGTTTCTCATGCCGTACTGTTATTTCTCTTTCTCTGCTGCTTTTCCTGTGTGACTTACAAGTTGTTGGATCTTGCCTGGAGCTTCAGCACTTTCAAACTGCACCAAATGAAAACACAAAGCAGGCTTAATTGTTAAGCAGCAACAGTGCGTTTGCTCGCACTCGTGTCGTTACACCTGTATTTCACAGTGATTATATTCTATAACCCAGTGATTCTCAACCTTTTTCATATCAAGGACCTCTAATTTAGTCCACATTAGGACTATAGAGCCACATTTGATGAGATTTTGTCTGTCGGACCCAAAGCTAAGAATATTTTTATTGTTTGATATGATTCTGTCCAGAATTCCATGACTATATGTATCGTAGGTAGAGAGAAAACAGTGAAACTATGATCTAAACAGTCATTCTTCTACATTCTACGTTCTTCTAATTGTGTTAACTTCTTGTAAATTGAATAATGGTGAACTTTAATAATTCATCAATTTGCTGGGGACCTCCTGGAACCCTCTCAAGGACCCCCGGGTGGTGCCCGGACCCCGTGTTGAGAACCACTGCCCTAAACAACACTGAAATTCAGTGTATTTGCAGAATAGAATTTACCCACCTTTTTAGCCTGGCATAAAACTTTATGGCATAAATTCATGATGGCATACATCATACTAAGTAGTATCAGCCTGATACTGAAGGTATAGGAGGGGCTTTTAATGGATTTTTGTATATATTGGTGGTTGTTTGATCACCGCCCGGAGGTCATAGTTTACCCCCCCTTATTATTTACCGCTACATCATTGGGAATAGCAATTACACCGCCTTTATAGTCCTAACTCCTGAGCGCGCCGCCAAAAGCGGAGCGCCTCGCCGCCGCTGATTTTATGAAGTTGCTGAACTTCACAGCGAGCTCCCTTTGGCAGACTCTCCTCTTAAGAGGCAGATAAACTTTACGTTCCGCTGACATCGAGCCATCTTATGAATTCACGGCGCACTGCTTTTTTCATCATGGAAATAGTCCAGAAATCCTCATCTCTTTATAGTGCCTGGAGATGTTAAAGGACATATTGGGGGGAAGGAATACTAAGACTTCTGAGGCGCCGCACTCGCTCAGGCCCGCCTATGTGTTTGTCTGTTTGAGTCTAACTGGCAGAGAGGGGTGGGGTGGGGTGGGGTGGGGGGATGAGGGAAATGCGAGAGACAAGACAGCTGTATCGGATCCCCAATTAGGAGATACCACACACAGAGGCAAACCTGCATGTACGTTCACGCGCTCACACACACACACACACACACACATATACAGAGAGAGAGAGAGAGTCTGACAAAAGATAGAAAAATCAACAAACATACAGAACGTGCGCACATACATACAGTATGTTCGCACTGACAGACAACCTGGAGAGAAGTTAAAAGAATGCCTGCGTGTGTGTGTGTGTGTGTGTGTGTGTGCGTGTGTGTGTGTGTGTGTGTGTGTGCGTGCGTGTGGGTGGGAATTGCAGTTGAGGAGACATCAAACGGTGAGCATCCATAGCTGACGGCGTTCCACAAGGGAACGAAAACACAGATCTGACGCTCCGAGGGCCCTCTGAGGGCTGTCATTAACACTTCACACACACACACACACACACACACACACACAGATCGTGTCAAGCCTGCCAAGAACGGGAGCGCTGGCTTTCGTATTGACATTCCATCCTAAATCTCGACAGTCTGGAAAACACTGTCAATTGGAGCGGTCTTACTGTTCTTATTGTATTGCATTTCTTTGGGGGGGGGGGGGGGATAAAAATCAAACCCTCAGCTCTGGCAAGGATTCTAAGGCGTTTTCATGTGTTGAGCAGACACGTAGCTTATCCTAAAGGGATTGTCATAGTGAAAGGCTGTCAAGCGTACCCCCCCCCCCCCCCCCGTCCCCCAACCCAGGGTGCTGCTGGAAAGGCGGTTTTCTCTCCGCTTTAGCACTGTCGCGTGTGTGTGTTGCTTTGTCGCATTTCTGTGAAGCCGAAGCAGAGAAGGAATTCTAGATTGGCCAGCTGCTCCTTGGTGAGCACTTTGAAACCCAGGACAAAAAAGCAACTGTTTTGAGACAATGTAGATAGGGTGATATTGCCTTTCCCCAAGGACAGGGATTTGGTAATGGGACCAAGTCTATGGGCATGAAATGACGAGCAACAAGATACAATGAGCAACACGTGTCATGAAAAAATACCTTTGGTCATCATACTGTATAAACTGCATGAAAACACTCTATTATGACCTTTAAGGGGACAAATGAAGGATTTCATTCCAAAGCCTGTTTATAGGAAAAAACAAAACTAACAAAAAAACTAACTTGTGTGAAAAAAACTTACTTTTTATTATTCAATCAGTAGTTCAGAATGTATATAATTCCCATTCCAAGTATAGAGCCATTAAAATGGCTTGGTGCCTCTTTTTTCGTAATGGTGAATATCTAATTTTGGAACATCACACAACACTGTGCTTTCCTTAGACGAAAAAAGAAAATTCAATTTGCCTTCAATTTGAATATTAGATTATAGAAGTCACTTTTTTATGCTTGGCGCGCCATTGCTATACTGTTACTTCACACTTCACTTACATTATGGACTGTTTAGTTAAATGAAAGATTATTCTCAGGTTAGAGGCGACAGAATACACACTCAAATCCCTCTCAAAACCCATTCACCCACCGTTCCTTCAGCACAATGGGGCGCGATGGAATAAAGAAGAGCTAACCCTGACCATCTGGCTCCTTCTAGGCTCTTTTTTTTGGTGTGTTTTCAGCATTTGAATAGGCTGTTATGAGTGTCTCGTGTGTCAGTGCTGTTGGGTCAAGTGCAGGTCGATGAGATTTCAACCAGTTCCAGGCTTCTGCTGGAGTCATTGAAGAAAGAGCGAGGGACAGAGAGACAGAGACAGAGAGAGAGAGAGAGAAAGGGGGATTGTTCTTGGTTCCCAGTTGGGATTTGATCATAGAACGTTCTCCACCTTCCTGTCCTCTTATTTTATCCTTTCATCCTCCCTCCTCCCCCTCTTCATTTTATCCCCTCTATTGTCAATACCGACTCCCATCTCTTCCCCACAATAGCGGATTATAGTAGCTGTCTGAATAAAATTGAATTTTACTATTGAAGTCCACAATGAGACGCCTTTTTGGATGGTGCCGTGTTTTTGGAATTTGACATTTTCCCCAAGGCCGTGCCGTCATCTTCTCTTCTCTTCTCTTCTCTTCTCTTCTCTTCTCTTCTCTTCTCTTCTGTATTCCTCTGTGCCATTTTTCTTTAAATCCAGCTCTAGACTGGGTAACAAGAGAAGCAACAGGTGGCTTTATACTTGTGCACAACACACACTGATCTTACTGAGGCTAACACGCACACGCACACGCACACACACACACACACACACCCACACACACCCACACACTCAGACACATAGAGCAACACATACAACATCAGTCGTATTTGTTTTCCACTTTGACTACTGGTGAAAACAGACAACATATTTTTTTCAGATTCATAATGTGTCACGCCAGTTCTCTCTCTCTCTCTCTCTCTCTCTCTCTCTCTCTCTCTCTCTCTCTCTCTCTCTCTCTCTCTCTCTCTCTCTCTCTCTCTCTCTCTCTCTTCTCTCTATCACACACACACACATGTAGAAAAACAGTCTGGAAATGTTTCACTTCTCTGCTGGGGAAAAACAATCTGATGGTGCATCAAATCTTTGTCATGCATGCACACATTCTAACCTCACAAACACACACATACACACACACACACACACACACACACACACACACGCAAGGGAAGCGCATGCACGCAAATACCGACATGCAGCGCTCCCACATACAGGTGTATACACACACACACACACACACACACACACATAAAGTTTGAATCACACTGAGGCAGAAGTCAACAAAGCTGGGTATTGCCAGATGGTGTGTGTAATGTGTGTGATTACTGCTTTGGTGTTTTTGATCTGTGTTGTTGCTTTGTGTAAGTGCGTGCATATGTGTGTGTGTGTGTGTGTGTGTGTGCGTGATTAGCACTGCCTTGTTCTGTGAGTGTTTTTCATGTCTGGAACCCTTGGATCGCTCCCCAACCCGCAGGCCAAAGACCTTGTTTACCACCAGCCGTCACTTAGTGAAACCACCAGGATAAACAACGTGTTTTGTTTCAGACCGTCTCAATCGGCGCCTTTGTACATATACTAAAAATACCTCCAATCGCTGGGAAAATTAAGGACAGTTTGAAAGCTTGATTTTTGACTCTCCGACAAAAAAAAAAAAAAAAAAATCTTCCTCTCCTGGTTTGAAGATCATACGCGGCTCAGCTGTCATGTTATGTGTGATAGCAGCCTTTTAAAGGCTTTTTTCTGTCTTTATTGAAGTCTCCTGTCCCAATAGAGTGTGATGGGAGCCTGTCAGACGCGCTCGCCTCTCTCTCTCCCCCGCTCCCCTCCTCCGCACACAGAAACAGTCGGCTGACAGAGACTCTCCTGATGGTGACAACTAAATGATCTCTTCTTTATTAAACACCTCTTTCTATCTCTCCATCGCTCCCCGGCTGCCTCCCTCCCTCCCTCCCTCGCCTTGCGATGTCTCTTTTTATCTCTTGACTGACTGCTCTCCCTCTCTCTCTTTGTCTAGCTCTCGTTTCTCTTTGCGACCCCTCCTCTCGCTCTCTCTCTCTCCTCTCCTGCGCTCTGTCTGTCTTCCCCCCCTTTTTCTCTCTCTCGTTCCTCTCTGCCTCCTCCGTCGCTCTCTCTCTCGCGTCCCGCCGTTCGTCTGAAGGAGGAGAGGTAATATACTTCTGTCCCTCACCTGCGGGCAGTCAGAGAGTCAGCCAGTCAATCAGTCATCCAGCCAGTCAGTCAACCTGTCATTTAGTCAGTCAGTCATTCAGTCAGAGAATCAGTCATTCAGTCAGTCTCTTTGATAGTCACTCAGTCAATCAGCCAGCCAGTCAGCCTTTCATTTAGTCAGTCAGTCAATCAGTCATCCAGTCGGTCGGTCATTGTGCAGCAGCGTTAAAACATTAATTAAAAAGTCTCATCCACAGTGCCAGGCAGTGATCCAAGCTGTTCTGTCTCTCTCTCTCTCTCTCTCTCTCTCTCTCACTCCCTCTCTCTCTCTCTTTCTCAGGTTTTGTGTTTCTCCCCTCTGCCTCTCTCTGTCGTGCGCCTCTCTTTCCAGGAGGGGGCTGATAGAGTGAGCTGATAAGAAACTTTATTAACTTCTTTCTGAGAACAGAGAGCGGGAGGTGGGAGGTGGGATGGAGGGGAGAATAAGGAAGAAAGACAAAGAAGGAGAAAGAAGCAGAGGCGACAGTAAGAAAGAGAGACAGAGAGAGAGAGAGAGGTAGTGGAATGGACAGCAGAAATGAGAGGATGACAGAGAGAGGTATGGAGGCTGTCTGCTCTCTTTTATTATAGGCCCTCCTAGCTGGGTTGGATGCCATACAGATGTCTGGTTATTATCATCATTTATGAGACACAGTCCCCATCTGCAGTCTGCAGCCTGCAGTTGGGATTTGAAACAGATGAGGGTGGAACAGATAGATAGAAGGATAGAATTTGAATTGAATTGAGTTGAAATAGATAGAAAAGTGAGTAGAATCTCTCTCAGAGCCCTTCAGAAGCTACGTTCAATTTTGGGAGTCAGTTCTATTTTTTTTAATATATTTTATCTTCTGCGATTCTGTGAAGTGATTCAATGACTAATCACAATGTTTTCTTCTTCTTATTGTGACAGATATGGGAAGATTGTGTCAACAAAGGCCATCCTGGACAAGAACACTAATCAATGCAAAGGTGAGCGAACAACCATTGACTTTATCCAGTATATACATATACTGTTCCATTTAAAAAATAAGGTTTACATTTGATGGACAGTTTTTTCAAACCAAAAGCTGCCTTTACAAAGTTATCATGTATTGGCTTTGTTTTCATGAATTGCTTCCTCTTGTGCCATTTTGCATCGGAAATTCAATTGTGCCCAAAAGCTTCTAAAAAAGGACCAAAAAATGACTGCTACGAAAATGACCACAGATATAGGTATGGTCAAACAAAAACAAATGAATTCAAAGTCCATGTGTTTGCCATTGAGTTCTGTGTCGAGCTATGTGGTGTAGCTGTATCTGATTTTTTATGTACATAACAGTATTGATGGCCATAATGACCGCGTCGTCCCTGAAGCTGTCTAAATGATGCGTATCTTTATTTTCCCTTGCTTTTCTTTGATGATGATTTCAGGATTGCACTCTAATGATACTCCAGCACAAGCATGATGTTGGCATTTTAATCACTGGCCAAGTAGGAGTGGAGAACACCGTACAATGTGTTTCAAATCGCCGCCGCGGCGCATGAGGCTCGCTCGAGTGTTTTTTGATGAGGGTCTGCTTGATTGTTGGAGTGGCCTGAACAAAGCGCTAATCAATGTGATTCTAGTAGTCTGCTCTTGAAGAGGCGCGGGAGAACATGTGTTCAGCGTGATTGCTGCTCATCTGCCAGAGTTGTACTCAGAGGTGTAGTGACATGGTTAGGACAATGATACTGAGGGCCATATGATCAGAATATCAGCTGCAGTAGTGAAAGCAGAGAGGAAAAACACACTCCCATTGATGAAGATGGCAGAGATGTAAATGTGGAAGTAAAAAAAAAAATTAACATTAACTTAAACATCCACTCTGAAAACTCTATTGGTTCAGTGATTATTATCTCGGATCTTTCTAATTGCACAGTTATAGAATTGTTGCTATCTTCAACATCCCAATGCCTGCCTTGACATCACATAATCAAATATGGCTTTGAGCTTTGAGAGGATGTGGAAATGCCTGCCCCGACATCATTACAGCACAGCCAAAGGGAAGGCGGAAAATTCTATAAACCCAGTGATAATTATCAGTTATTTTTCCATTTTCTCAACTCATTCCACTTTTTTCATTTGTGCGACTTGAAATAGAGTTTCAGTATAGCCTCAATGCTCCAATTCAGGATTTTTTGCGTATGTCAGCTATGGCTGCATGCTTGTAGCATCTTTTTGGGAAAGACACAGATGGAAAATAATGTCTTATTGACTTTGAGATCACATCATAGCTGAACAAAAAAAATAAAAAATTCTCATAGACACAATACAAACAAAGCATTAATCAGCTTCAAAACACATTGACAATGCATGTCTCACTGTCCCGTACTGCCAGTGATCATATCAAAAGCTCAGTCGATACAATTAGAAAGCAAGAAACAATGTCCTCAATCCGAGAAAGGTAAACATGACTGAAGGATTGTGGTTTAATAGCAAGGCTCAGTGGGTCAACAATATGTTTTGTGGAATCGATTGGACAGCGGTGTCACAGGGGGGTCAGAGACGTCTCAGGAGTCGAGTGCCGAGTTGACAGCCAAGTTTAATCACTCATATTAGTGTGTGGGTTCACTGTGGGTGGACTGAGAGTGACTCCAAAGCAAAGGCTCACATATGTACCTGAGATGGTGTGGAATTTGTCCCTGTGTATGTATTTTTTATTTTTTTTTTCATTTACTCGTTTATTTAACAGGGATAACAGGGAAACCATAGCATTGTTCTGGCAAAGGTGCATATGTGTGGTGAAAGGTAAATGCATATAACGAGGTGTGTTTGTGTGTGACTGAATAAGCAGGTGAAGCAAAGACACCCCCCCCCCCCCCCCCGCCCCCCACCACCACACACACACACACACACACACCAGATGCTACCAAAGCCAATAGTATGGGGCAATGCTGGCACCAGATCTGGCACTGTACTCTGGATATAGTGCCGACTAGGCCTTTATGAATACTAAACATCGAGAGAGGCCGTATCAAAAATGCAAACCCACGCTTGCAGCTATAAATTTATGCTTGTTATTTAATGCACAGAATGCAGCAGCTGCAGCGGCGGCAGCAGCAGAAGCAGCATATCGGCGATTTTTTTTTTTTTTTTTTTTTTTTTTTACTGGCCCGGGCCCTCGTCAGCGATTTCCACCGCTCGCCATCGTCGGCTTCATACGTCTCTTAGCCAGTCGTTTAACTCACAATGGAAGAGTTTCATTATCAGCCGGCCATTAGAACGCCTTACAACCGGATAAGTGTTGGTTTGATTGCGGAGGCATTCAGCGGGGACAAGATAAGTGCTTAGCGTGACTAAGAGAGCACCGAATTGGCACAGAGAGTTCTCTTGGCAAGAGGGAGGGGATGGGACGGATGGGAGGAAGGGGGGGGGGGGGTAAAAATAACCTGGGGGCTGACAGAAAAGGAAGGGAACCCTTTGAAACTGATGATTTAGCAGACAGCTTCCTCTTTTCAGGAAGAATTCGCAGAGAGAGAGAGAGGAAGAGAGAGAGCGAGGGTGAGGGAGGTAGAGACAAAAGAGACAGGTAAATAAATATAGGCTGCTTCCTTCACTGTCTGCGGGGATGGGGCGGGTTCGCTTTACATATCGCTGATGTGCGTGTGAAAACCCGTGTGAAAACCTCATGCCTCCAATTTTGGTGATTTCTGTGTTTTCGCTCCGATTGGATGGCGTCGGTGGTTCTCAACGCGGGGCTCCGGGGACCACCAGGGGTCCTTGGGGGGGGTTCCAGACAGTTCTCAGCAAACTGAAATAATGGTGAAGTTTAACAATTCATCAGTTTGCAAGAAGTTAACACAATTAGAGAATGTAGAAGAATGACCGTTTTGATCATTATCTCTCTACAGTACAGATAGTCATGGAATTCTGGACAAAATCATATCTGACAATAAAAATATTCTCAGATTTAGGTCCGAGAGACAAAATCTCATCAAATGGGGGTCCATGGCTCTAAGGTAGACTAAATTAGGGGTCCTTGATATGAAAAAGGTTGAGAATCACTGGATTACATAGTCTTCTATGGGTTAAGAAAATTATAAATTATATCATGATTTGGTTTATGAAACCCTTTGAACTCCAAAAATGCACTGTCATCAAGTCTGCGTTTCTTAGCTCCTGAAAAGTTGACATTTTGGAGATACAAGGTTTTCACCACACAGCAATGATATGTGTAAAGAAAAAAAAAAAAAATACTATATTAATTTATAGTGTGCTTAGGCAAATAAACCCATACCCCGAGAATTACTCTCTAATTAATTAGCATTTTGGCAAACAAAGAGAAGCAAACTTTTGCTTTGTTCTCCCAAATAATGTCAAGTCGTGGGCTTTGTAAAAACACACTGACAGTTTTCTAGTTAGCGGCGTGGGAGCCGAGGGGGAGGGAGAGGGCACGGAGGACAGGACGGAGGAAGGAAGGGAGAGGAAACCACTTTAGATTGTAAAGGATTTCCATTTCCCAAAGACAAGCTCCCTCCCTCTCGCTGTCTCCGTCTCGCCCCTCTGTTCCCCGCCGGCCTCTCTCTCTCCCATGGCTCATGTCAGTCTCACTCTCTCTCTCTATCACTCTCTCCCTCTCTCTCTCTGTTCCCCCTTCCCTCACTGCCCTCCCCACCCCTCCCTCTCTCTCTCTCTCTCCCGCTCTCTCTCCCTCTCTGTACTCGGTTAGCCCATTCTAATGGCCCAAGGCCAGGAACTCTGGGAGCTCAGGAGATTAGATGGGAACTAGGGATGTGTGTGTCTATGTGTGTGTGTGTGTGACAGAGAGTATGTTTTTGTGTTTGTCCATCTGTGTCTGTGCGCACTTAACGTGTGTGTGTGCGCGTGTATTTATGTGTGTGTGTGCGTTTGGTAATAAAATTTATTTTTTCATTCACGGCTGGAATATTTGTCAGGCCCGGCTGAGCGGGATGAATTTTCATCTCCGTGTCATCCTAAGGCCACAGATGGGAGGGACGGGGCAGAAATGAGACGGATTATATAATTCAGAGATATTATTATCATTCTTCCGTTCTCTGGAAATATCCTTATCATCGCGCCCAGAGGAGCTATCATTTTCATCCGCACAGAGCGACTAGGAGAGAGTTTTTGTTGAACGGAAGAGGTTAGGTTTTAGCTCATAGGTTGTAAAATCTGCAAATCGCAACACACTCAATGCTGTGTTGAAAAGTGAACAGTGTGTTGGGTAGCGGGGTTGAGTAGTGATTAGACTGTCCATCATCTTGGAAGGCCCAGGTTTGATCCCCTGTGACCTCAGCCCACCCATCTGAAGTGTCCTTGAGCAAGACCCTGAATCCCTACTAGATCCAGGAGTGCTGCTCTGTATCCGACCCTGACCTCTGACCTCTGACCTCCCTGTGGAGAGGGGTGAACACATTCTTTTCAAGAGTGATGTTCTGCTGCACCAAACTCAACCTGATCTCATAAAAATTCATGAAATGAGCATGCAGTCTGAAACGCAGGTTTAGGTGTTGTGGACACAAATTATGTGAAAATTACATTCCTCCTCCACAAATTGGATTCTGTGGCTACAGCATGAACTGGACACGACATTTTCACCTAAAGGTTGGCTAACAGTTAAGCTTAGGCAGGTAAAACAGCTTTGGTTAAGGTTGAGGTTAGGCAACTAAAACAACTTGGTTAAGGTGAGGGAAAGGCTTTGGTCATGGTTAAATTAGAAAAACTTTAGCTAAAAATTAAACTTTGACTCTAAGTATAAGTTTATACCTACTGTTTATACCTGATGTTTACCCCTGATTGTATTTGGTGATCCACTCACGCCTTACTGTTTATCTATTATTGGCCACCTTGTGGTTGTAATGTTTTCAATGTTTCATTAATTAATGTGTGTGTTCTTTTTTTTTTTTGTTTTTTTTGTTTTTCTGTCGTCCGTCTGTACGTTGCCATATTGATACTTGTATTTCTATCTTTTTATTTATTTTGACACTCCTCTGTTGTTATGTAGTAATTGTGATATATGTTGGGACCTCCTTGAAAACGAGATGGTACATCTCAAGGGGTTTATCCTCATAAATACATTTTGAGCAAGTATGAATCTTTATTGTAAGCTGAGAATTGAACTTTGGTTGCCGGCAAACTCATCCACCCATCCACCAACCCGACCATAACACCCTTACCTTCCACCATGCTGCTTCAATGTGACACCATGCTCCTTCATGTCACCCTTTTGTGCTGCGAACATATAATTCTCTCACTTTTTGCGCACAGAGCATGTATTTGCATTTTAAGTGCTTACTTCACAATATTTCAGGAGACCAGACCAAACTAGCCAATCAGATGAACACTCGGAAAAAATCACTATCATGTAAGTGCCTAGAATGGTGAATGGTGTCTGGCGACTTGGGATAGGTGCGACATCGTTTTTTTTTTGACAACACTCATCTGGGAGTGTGGGATACACACACAGCCCTCCAAACGTCTTGAGATGTGAGAACCAAAATGTGCAAGGCGGCGCCAAAATAAGTGCCAACAACTACAACTTGACACCCCTCTTCAATATTTTATTTCGAGACCGTGTACAAGACTCCTGAGACATGGACCGTATTCTCTGGCACGGCACTACTGAGGGCGCAGGCTGTGACTCACTTGTAAGCGCGGTAGCTTCCAGGAAGTGGCCCTTGATGACATCACAGATCCGAGTTCTCAGTTTTCTGGACTGAGAACACCGTGTGAATTCTGTTATTTTCTCACTAATTACAAGCACAATCCGCGGTTAAACGAGCATGCGTTAGGTGAAGTGTAAGCCGCTGCGATAGAGAGATATGGAAATTTTTTAAATCTTGCTGGAATAAAAATTAACGCTGCTTGCCAAGCTACTGATAAATAATTGTGTGTTTGTGAAGCATTGCATTCTCAATTCATTCAAATGTTCTGGCATGCCTCTAATTGGATAAATATAGAGAGAAAAAAGAAAGTAAATGCCTGTGTGTGTGTGTGTGTGAGCGTGTGTGATATGCATGCGTGCACACATGCATAACTTTATGTATATATGTTATCTGTGTTGTCTATATGGTTTGTGTGTGTCGCAGTTGCTTATGTACGCACAGTATATGTGCATACTGCAGTGTGTGTGTGCGATATCCTACTTTGGCTAAATTATGGGTTTCTCATTAGCGAGAGCATAAATATTTGTGTGTGCGGTGCAGATCTCGCTGTGAAAGCCGTCCCGCTGCCTTTGAACAATGAGAAATCATCTGCTTATGAGAAAACAGAGCGTGCCTCCAAATCCTGGAAAAGACAGAGAGGCAAGAACAGATGTTGTTGGGAATGAAGAGATGTGAGAGAAAGAGAGAAGGAGGGGGGGGGGGTTTGGGGGGGAGAGAAGAGAGGTGTATTCACTCATTCTTAACATATTTACATTTAGGATTGTAATTAGTGAGGCTCTTGAAATGTGGATCATTTAATTGTGTTAACACTCAGCCCACTCAAAACTACAGCTGGAGTTTCAAAGCTGCTGCGCTTTGCAAGCCTCTCTCTCTCTCTCTGTCTGTCTGTCTCTCTCTCTCTCTCTCTGTCTGTCTGTCTCTCGCTTTCTCTCTCTCTCTCTCTCACTCTCTCTCTCTCTCCTTGACATCTCTTTCCAGCTCCACCCGTCTGGCCCAGTAAAACAGGGCGTTATTCTGAAAGTAGAGATTGATCTGTGTGCATTCGGACCTTTTGTCCTGTAACGCTTCCTGTCGGGCCCGGCCGGAACTCCAGAGCGTCAACGAGTTGACAGATAAACTGCACACACACACGCACACACACACACACACACACACACACACACACACACACACACACACATGATTCCGTCCAAATTAGACTCTGAATCACTTTAATTGCCACGTACACACAAATGTGACTTTTCTTCCTGATGGTGAGCGTCCAGTGTTCCACGACGAAGTGCAGGAAAGAAGTTAGAATCGTTATGGACATAATTCCATAAAAAAAACATCAAGATCGCTTGGATAATAAACAAGACAGCAAGAGTTAGTGTTATGACACCGATTCTGCTGATGTTCTGTGCTAAAACGCATTTCATGGGGAAGCAAGCGTCATTTGAGTACGTGACTTGACTTGATTTTGACACATTTATTGAGTTTATGCAGTGTTTAAAAAAAAAATAGGCTGCTAAAAAAAAACTAAAGGCAGAAACTTCCACTAGTTGATTTTGGTTGGCAGTTCACAGGAATATTCAGAGCAATATTTATGTCAGTGAAATGTTTGTTTGTTTATGTCACAGACAATTTTTGATGATGCAGAGCTGTGTGTGTATATGTTTGTGCAAATTGCCTTGGGTACACTAACAATCCTCTTCTTCTTCTCCTCCTACTTCTTCCTCTTCTTCTTCTTCTTCTTCTTCTTCTTCTCCTCCTCCTCCTCCTCCTCCTCCTCCCTCTCTCCAGGCTACGGCTTTGTGGACTTCGACAGCCCCGCAGCGGCTCAGAAGGCCGTGGCCTCGCTCAAAGCCAGTGGAGTCCAGGCCCAGATGGCCAAGGTGAGCTTCACCTCCGTCCTTCTCTGCTCTGCTGTCCTTGTTGTTAATGAAGTCTTCGGCTTTCCCAGGAAGGCTCAGTCCCTTTCTGTGTAGACGAGCCGGTGGTGACGATGGTGACGATGGTGATGCTGATGCTGATGATGGTGTTCGGTCAGGTTCCTGTCTGTTGTACTGGTACATTGATCCATGCGAGAGTGATAGATGCAGCTTTGATTAAGTCCATGATAAGATTATTGATTGAGTCCATGGTAAAGTTATGGATTAACGACTATGGCCATGATGAGATTATCGATCAAATCCATGAAAAGACAGGGGAACGAATGGAGCAGATGACTTAGAAGGCTGATGCATTTTCCCTTCTGTCCCTCATTCAATCTGTCTTTTCTTTCTTTCTTGCTTGCTTGTCTTTTTTATCTCAATTCTCCCTTTTTTTCTGATCTGTTGCTCTCTTGCGTTTTCTCTCACGCTCTCTCCCCCCCTCTCTCCACTCCTCTCGCTTTCCCCCTATTTCCTTTTCTCACCCACACTAATAATCTTTCATCTCGCATTCATGTGTTTGTGTTTGTCATTGTGTGGTGTGTGCGCGCATGCGTTTGTGTGTGTGTGTGAGAGAGAGAGCGATAGAGAAAGACAACGAGAAAGAGGGAGGCGTGAGTGTTCATTCCCATTTACATGCATACATTTACATGCATCACATCGCTATAGCAGCTCTGGCAAACGGAGCGTGTGTGTGAGTGTGTGTGTGGGAATCCGCACAGTGCCGAAGCCTGCTCACAATCACAATATCCTTCTATGTGCGTGAGAGAGAGACACTGAATTCAGATTCATTAAAGCCGTATCGCTGCACGGCTCTTTTTATAAATGAGAGAGAAGTGCAATTAAAATAGGCCAGTGCTCCAGCACCAGGAGCATCCCATTGAATTAAACAGCAGCAAGCCTCTGAGCCACCTTTGCCTTGCTCTTCTATTAAACCTCTTTTCATTAGACTTCCATCTCTTATTTTGTTCCTAACGGCTTAGGGGGGGGGGGGGGGGGGGGTTTGGAGAGCGGCGTTGATGTGTTTAGCTGTTATTAAAGAGAGAGGAACCCTCGTCTTCTCGGAGATTGAGTTTTCCGGAGGGACGGAAGGGAGGGCAAGGAGTCAATTCTGAGCGGAATTAAACAGATCGCTTGCTGTTTCTTGAACTAATTATGCGCGGAGTTGCTGATGTCCCGGCTAACTTTGCAGAATCACGGGCGCAATGAGAACGTCGACGCCAAAAACACCGATGTTGGACTTTCGGCTCGATCTTCTAACATTTTGTAAGATGAGCCGCTTAATTGGGGTTTGTCAAAATCTCATTCAGTACCAATTAGGCTGTCTGAGACTAATTTAGAAGGTTGAGGTGAAAGCTCATGTCATGTTTGTTCTCCTACTTGTTCTCACATCCTTCTCAGAGCTCACTGACCTTGAAAAGTTCCCTGGGACCAAAACTTTTTGTGATCTGAAAGACAATGAAGTGTGTTTCCACCTAAGGAGAGAATCGGCGGTGAGGTGGCAGTAGAGAGGAGGAGAGAGAGAGAGAGAGAGAGAGAGAGAAGCGATTAGCATGTGTGAATTTTGAATTTTGTTTACGTGAGGGAAAAAAACGATTGGAAAAAGTCTTGGAGATCAGAGAGTAGAGATGCACCGCTAAGATACTGAGCATCAGTATCGAGCCACTCATGGACTGAAACACGGGGTCAAGCATCAGAGAGTGTTAACATCGCTATGGGATCTGATCCAGGTAAAGTTATTCAGCCACACTTGCTGTAAACTCAAGTTCAAAGGTCCAAAAATCAGACTAAAATTATATATGTAGTGTGGCATATACAGATGTTTTTGCAATGTTTTTACTCGGCAAGAGTTAGATCTATCAGCTAGGTCTGTAGGTGGTGAAGAAAGGACTTGTTGGTTAAATTATTCATCAACTTGAGTTTGAATTAGATGGGGAAAACTTCTTCTACTATCTCCTCCTGAGAGGTGATCTATACTAGCTTTGGCTTTTCTGTGTGTGTGTGTGTGTGTGTGTGTGTGTGTATCCACCACAAGCTCGTTCCCAGCAGCACTGCCTCTGCTACCTGCCAGAGTAGGACTCATACTGCCAACATGCACAAGATAGGACCACACACTCAAATTCTCACCTTCACACAAAACCAACAGAGACGTTGACTGTGTTTGCATGCATACATTGATCTATTTATTCTGAGTATGGGAATAGTCTGATTAAAGTTGACATGTAACCTAACCCTAACCATCTATTTCCCCTTTTCTTACACTGTGATTATTGAATTCGCCTATTGCCACCTGCCTTATAGAGAATGCCAGCCTCCTCCTTCCTGTCCTAAATTGCAGTCATATTGCTACCATGGTGTTTCTACTCCTCCATACTGTTGTACAAGTTATCCAGTGCAGAAACTCAAGAGGAGTCAAGGCTTGTGTTACAACCCGGCTCAAAGAAGTAACAATGAGGGAGTCATACGCCAAAGTAAAAGTTAAAACAGTGATTTATTAAATAAATCCTAGGGGAAAACAAACAAAAACTAAAAGAACAGAACAAAAGGTATGCATAGGTGAGGAGGAAGAGATACACTGATGGTCAGCCGGCTTTTAAAGCCCAAGGAGTACACCGGGCCCAGGTGCACTCCGTCAGCCTCGATGATGACTCCACCCACCAGGCTCCTGCAAGATGCAGAGCCAGGAGAGTGGGAGGGTCGTCACACTTGATATTGGAAAGAGAGAAGGTGCTGTACCTGTAAACATGAACACCTCAACAATTGACTTTATTCCCACGGTGGCCATTTTGAACTTACACCACACTTGGAGTGGGAAACTCTAGCTGGAAGACTGACCTGTAACTAGCAGTACTTAAGTGAGACCTAACAGTTATAAAATTAGCTAGCAGTCTCAGGAACAACAAACTAGCCTACTTTACAATGACTGTTTGAATTCATTAGGGAAGCTAGCTCGCTTACTATCTAGTTAGCTACTAGCTAGTTACTTAGGCTATTCCAACTTACACTACACTTGGAGTTGGAAACTCTAGCTGGGAGACTGACCTGTAAATAGCAGTAGGCTACTTTAGTGACACCTAACAGTTATAAAATTAGCTAGCAGTCTCAGGAACAACAACTAGCTTACTTTGCAATGACTGTTTGAATTTATCAGGGAAGCTAACTCACTTACCATCCAGTTAGCTACTAGCTAGCTACTTAGGCTATTCCAGTAGCTAGCTATTTAGTGGGCCAAATACAACATTACCTTAATATGTGAACCTAAATCCCTCTGGATTCTTGAGAGCGAATTCTTTTTTCATCCATCAGTCCATCTGTAAAATTATAAATGTTTGTCTGATTCCCGACGTTTGGCCTTTCCTCGCCTCCACCGAGTTCCTGGTAGTGTTAGTGAGGGAGGAGAGGAAACAAGCAATAGTGAAGACAAACGGGACGCACCCCAAGTGTGATGGAAGTTCGAAATGGCCGCCGTGGGAATAAGGTTCACGCTGAGCAAGTGGAACAACGTGTCAATTGGTGGCACAACACCAACTGACAGATGTGTTCATGTGATTATGGTGTGTACAGCAAATGTCCCATATCCAAACAGCCTTTACATATTGCAGCTACTCTTCTATCACACCCCATCTCATACTCCATGTAGGAATCACAGTGTGAAAATCCAACTGACAACCCTAGTCAAAGTAACATGATTAGATTAAGTTGCTTACATTCGGTCGCCCATGTATTTATCGGAGCATAGTCGCAGTAAGATTGGCCTGTTGGTGTGCATGTAATTGTGCTCACTATGAGAAGTCCTTATCTATTACACTCTGTAGCTCACACTGTCATCCTCCTCCCTGAGAGCTGTCAGGATGATAGGTGCATGTTTTGGTTGGAGTAGAAACGAGACGAGAAGAAAATATAGAAAGCCAAGATGTGAAGAGAGAAGGGTGTGTGTGTGTGTGTGTGTGTGTGTGTGTGTGTTACCCTACTCTGAGCTGCCTCAGTCTTCTTGGTAATTACTGTTGACCTGAAAGATGATTACTGCTACAGCTGTACCCCCCCCCCCCCCCTTCTCTCTTCCGCCCTCACTGTTAGTTTTTCTGTCTCTCTGCCTCTGTCTCTCTTTCTCACTTTACTGTGTGTGTGTGTGTGTGTGTGTGTGTGTGTGCATCTGTCTGTCGTATCCTCATTAAACCCTTTTCTTAATCCTTACACTTAATCCCCTAACGACAGGAGTGTAAGTGTAAGGACACTTTCACGCTCTCCTTCTTTTTCCCCAGCCATCTCCCATGTGTCTGGTTCAGCTTGTTTTTAATGTATATTGTAGAGTGTGCTTTTTGTACAGGTGTTTGTATGATGGTGTGTGTGTGTGTGTGTGTGTGTGTGTGCGTAGCTGGCAGGTTCTGTGTAGGTGAAGTCATCGATATTTTCCTCCTTGTTTTCCTGGATCCATATGTGGACATAAATAAACCAATGAAATGTTGGACTCGCAGAGGAACAGTACTCTGTGTGTGTGTGTGTGTGTGTGTGTGTGTGTGTGTGTGTGTGCGGAGTGTATCTGACAAATTGTTTTCTTGCCTGGTCCAGAAGTCCTAACAAACAAAGAACAATTTCTGGAAAAATGCCTGTCCTCACAAGAGAATAATCCTCCTAGCAAAACGGAAATTTATTTATATAAAACTGCTGTGGATTATTCTTTAAAATTCACATCAGGCTGCTGATACA
>NW_027282641.1:0-99354 GCF_046629955.1 Centroberyx affinis
CACACTTTTTTCCATTCAGTCGGCTAATGACTCTCTCTCTCTCACTGGCTCTTACTACTTGAAGGTTTTTTTCTCTTTTTACTCTTACAAACCCGATTGCCTTGAGCTGAGTTCTTCAGCTGCAGGGAGGCTGAATGAAGGGTGAGAGATGGTTACATGAAGGTAGACTTTCAGTGCAACAACAATAATGTCAAAACAGGCATAAAAAATTTAGAAAGCAGTATTTATTTATTTATTTTTACCTTCCCAGTGCCGTCTTTCGGCTTAAATGAGCTGAGATTTCGCCAAGCACAGTACGCCCCCCCCCCCCCCCCCCCCCCCCCCTTACTTCTGCCTTGCTCATGAATGATGTGTCGTATTGTTCTGGTTTTTCACTAGGGACTGATCAATCGGCCACTAATCATAATCAGCTGATATACATTCTAAATAGATCGTGATCGGCCGGAAACAGATTTCAACAGCCCGATCGCATCATAGGCCTGCGTTCATTATTTATGCTCATGTGCCATTTGACAGTAATTAAATATGCTCGTTTTATTTTTTTAATAGAGAACGGGCCCATACATTCTTCAAGTGGTGTTGCTCTATTTAATTTCATTGACAGACTTAGTCATTTCATTTCACTCTTTTTTTTTTTTCAGCTGTTTGATTATTGTATTCATTCACTATTCACTGACAGCTCGTATATTCATTTCCGACGTGTGATGTATTTCATCGCCCGTATGATTAGAAACAGTTTAACGTGGACACAAGGCGAGAGCCGATGCTGCCTCAATGAAAATCCCTTTCGCCGAGCGCAAACTAACGTGTAATAACTACGTTCGGGTAAAAACTATAATTTATTTCCACATTGTTAGGCCAGAAATGTCGTGCAGCCACGAGAACAACATCTGTTTAACTCGGTGATTGAAATGTTGCCGTTTCTGCTTGCTGTGCACTTTCAAATGATGTGTCTTTGTTAGTAGAAGTCTGATGTGGAATCATTGAAATCGATGATCAGATTCGTTATCAATCGATCACACCGGTACTAAACCGGTCATAAGAATCGGCACCAAAAAAGTGCCGTATCCTTCGTTTTTCAGAACAACTAGAACTAAATATTTATTCCAAGTATTCACTGTTTCCCCCAGAATTGTATTCTTGTCTGGGTGGAAAAGCCTCTGAAACAGCATTTAGACCATCACGGGACGCTAAAACCCAGGCTCATGAAATTCTATTCTTGCGTCTCTCTCCTCCTCCCGCCTGCAGACCATCAGCCGGGCGTTCATGAACGGCAGCGCCCTGGAGCACGTGGTGGAGTTCGGCCTGGACTACCCGGAGGGCATGGCGGTGGACTGGCTGGGCAAGAACCTGTACTGGGCCGACACGGGCACCAACCGCATCGAGGTGGCCAAGCTGGACGGCCAGCACCGGCAGGTCTTGGTGTGGAAGGACCTGGACAGCCCCCGCGCCCTCGCCCTGGACCCGGCCGAAGGGTGAGCGCCCCCCCCCACCCCCACCCCCCGGGCTGGTGATGGTGCTGGTTAACTAAAAAAAACCGTTTTGAATAATTGCGTGTGGGTTGTGGGTGGGAGACAGTAAAATAATAAGTCATAAAAAGTGCCATGTATTCATGGCTACTGTAGCTGATTTTCCATATGGTATGTGTCACAGCTCCTTGCCTTTGGATCCATAGTAGGGCTGAACAATTAATCGAAATTTTATCGAAATCGCAATATGGCAATATTTGTTAAAGGCGAAATGTGTGTCAGAATACCATTTTAAATGAAATATTGTGGTGCTGCAGAGATGTCCCGGCCTACACATCATATTCTACAGACTTAAGAAAACATCTTTGTTTGGTACGGATCCCGGCAAGAATCACACCATAATCATTTTAATACGTTTTTCAATGAAAATGAGAATAATGATGTAAAAATGATAATTCCCTCTAATATCGCAAATCATATCGCAATTGCAATATCAGTCAAAAATAATCGCAATTAGATATTTTTTCAAAATCGTTCAGCCCCAATCCTTAGTTTTGCAGCAGTTGATGGAGACTTGACTAAGACACTAGCTAGCAAAGGTAATAGTGAAAAAAACGAAGTCAAAACACTTGGAAAAGAGTCAACTGCAAATTGGGTAGTTAAAAATCAAGAGATAGGAAGGATGGAAAAGCAAAGAAATTTTGTTCGACATGATCTGTGATGGATGTGAAGGGGCCTTACATGTATGACGGCTGTAAAAACGGGAACCTCCAACATGACACAGCACGCATGTGGGCGAGAAGACGGCAGCCCGCCACAGCAAAACAAAAATCTAATCTCATGTTTGTGTAGACGGCAGCGACGGCCGTTTAGAGCATTAAATGTTTGTTGGTTGGAAATCACCTATTCTGGTTCGTCATGCGTGCGTGGGTCTTTGATTTTTAGGATTTTAGGATTCTCATCACCTCAGAGAGTCGTGTGTGTGTGGGCGAATAGCAAATACAGGCAGGTATGAGATGTCAGAGTT
This sequence comes from Centroberyx affinis, assembly GCF_046629955.1. NCBI lineage: Eukaryota > Metazoa > Chordata > Actinopteri > Beryciformes > Berycidae > Centroberyx > Centroberyx affinis. The sequence continues at coordinate 2,497 of NW_027282641.1, forward strand.
GACCCACCCATCACCAGAAAGGGGTATTTCCCTTTTTTTATTTGAGCTTGGATCCAGCTGAGGAGTGAGCGGTTGATCCTTATGCCCAGGAGGACGCAGTTTTTACAGTAGTAGAGCGACACACTTTATTCAAACAATAAGAGTAGAAGTAGTTCCTGACTGCTTTTTCAAATCAATGTGTACGCTCACTTTCACCTGAGAAGCTTGTTTACTTCGGAAGTCCCACCTTAGACGACACTTTTCACCCAAACCAATGGAATCCTTTAATGAGATACAGCCGGATCAGCATATTGTGATATTCCCGGGGAAGGGGTTTTTGTTTGTACTAGACTGCTTTTCTGGCTCTTGAGTGTCATTCTGCTGTACAGGCTGCCAGCTTGTCAAAAGAGTGCAACTCGCACACTAATAGCAGAGTGCCGTTTGGATGGAGTCCTTTTAACGCTTAGCACAGAAAACATAGAGAAGGGAGACCCAAGTTATCAGCTTTGTCGCTCACCCCAAGTGTTTTTTGTTCATTTTCCCCTCTTCAACAGTTTCATGTATTGGACGGAATGGGGCGGCAAGCCGAAAATCGACCGGGCAGCCATGGACGGGACGGGCCGCATCACCCTGGTGCCCGACGTGGGCCGGGCCAACGGGCTCACCATCGACTACGCAGAGCGCCGGCTCTACTGGACCGACCTCGACACAACTTTAATCGAGTCCTCCAATATGCTTGGTGAGTATTAAGCATTTACAACAGCAGCAAATAGAAAAACATCTTTATCATTTCTTTACGATGGCATTTTAATCTAGAATACTTACACAAATTCATCAGTATTGGTAGTTACTCACCTAAAAAAACTAACTAGTGAGGTTACACAGTTACTCTTTCTGTCTTTTCTCAGTATTTTTGCCTTACCCACTTTAAAACCATACCATAGTAATATGGCTTGTGCTGCCAAGTGTGTTGATCATCGTTTTAAAATGCAATATGAGACTATTGCTGTGTTTTGAAATCAATAAGCCATAAGACTTAAATTGCATTTTTTCAACTAGCAGCATGTTTTCTGCACGAAATGTTGCAGTATTTTCACTTTTTCCTGTTTTTCTTTTTTTTTTAATTTGCACCAACAAAAATGAAACGATATGAAAGAAAACTAAAAGTAAGAGCATTCTAATATTAAAAAGTAACTAATACCGCATTACAAGGATTGAAAAACGAATGCGCTAAGTTACTAGTCACCACAAAAAAGTAATGAGTACTCTAACGTATGCATTAGGTGTCTTTGTTTTGACTCTTAACTGAAAGCGGTGAACCGTTCTCGTACATATACGAGCTTTATGTACATATCAGATGACAAAAGTGTAAAAATATATTCCCCATTAGTGAGTAGCGGCCATTCTGCTGCTATATTTAGGAGAGGGGAGGGGTGAAGGGACACTTCAAAAGGACGTCAGAGGCCTGCTGAAACAAAAGCTGCGTTGCACTAATGGTCTTGGAAGTTCTGTCCTGAAATGTACCCTCACAGTGGATGGATGTAAACCAGGCCCAAAATATTCCTCACAGAAAACTCTTAAAATGATACTGCTATTAGGCCCGGGCTAAAGCACACGCTTGCACAGTTCTTGCAACACTACCAATTTTGTGTGCAGGGAAAATAGCCTCAACCTTGGCGCGGGACGCCGAGCACAAAAAATAGCCCTCGCCTGGCAGATGTGTGTTATGCAAGGATCTCTCCTTTTTCTGAACTCTCTCTCTCTCCTGGTGTCTTCTCTCTCTCTCTCTCTCTCTCTCCCCCTCTTTGCGGCGCGCAGGCCAGGACCGCGAGGTGATAGCCGACGACCTGCCGCACCCCTTCGGCCTGACCCAGTACCAGGACTACATCTACTGGACCGACTGGAGCCAGCGCAGCATCGAGCGCGCCAACAAGACCAGCGGGCAGAACCGCACCATCATCCAGGGCCACCTGGACTACGTCATGGACATCCTGGTGTTCCACTCGTCCCGGCAGGGCGGCTGGAACGCCTGCGCCTCCACCAACGGCCACTGCTCCCACCTCTGCCTGGCCGTGCCCGTCAGCAGCTTCGTCTGCGGATGCCCCGCCCATTTCTCCCTCAACTACGACAACAAGACCTGCAGCGGTGAGGGGGGGAGGGAGGGGAGGGGAGGGGGAGGGGAGGGGAGGGGGGGCGACATCCACACGCACAGAAAAGACATCGCACATCACGCGAGCGGGGCATATCCGATATCTTAAATATTTAGACTCTGTCCTCGCGTAGATACGTAGAGTGACAGATCTGTCCGGCGTTTGAAGTCGGCCCCCCCCGACATAAGTGGTCACACAACGCTGCGAAAAACACAGATAAAAGGCCACCAGCCCTACCAGTCATTCCCCCCCCCCGAAGCTCCGCGGGATTGAAAGCAGCCGTCTCTCCGGCGCAGGAGAACGAGAGCAGCGGGGTATTTTTCTTTTTAAAGCGCTCGCGGTTTCGCTCCTCCGTTGCCAACTTGGCATCGGCCGGGAAAACTGAAGCTCGGTTTAAGCCCGGCTCCCCTCCACGTCTGTGTTTGACATAGTAAAAACACTTTTTTTTTTTTTTTTTATAATCGGCCCAGAGGCTCCCCAGGGGGAGTCGGGCTTAGCCGAGTGTGTGTGCGTGTGTGCATAGGGGAGAGGCTGCCTACGCACATTCAAATATCATTGGCAGCGTATTTGATGGCCTGTGTCCTTTTTTTTTTTTTTTTTTTTTTTTTTTTTTTTTTTTACTGCTGGAGGTTTTACAGCCCCTAATACAGGTTTTTGCTCTCTCAAGTTGCCACACAGTTGTGTAATTGTTTAAGTTTTGACCGGAGTGATTTTATGCAAATTGGGAAATTTGTTGACTGCGAACAAAATGACTGCATCCAACTGATCAGACCAGAGCAGCTATCCCACTCGCGCCCGCCCCGCCCACACTGTTCCACGCTGACTTTTGTTTTCTCTGCGTCTTTCTTTCCCCCTTCCAGCCCCGACTTCCTTCCTGCTGTTCAGTCAGAAGACGGCCATCAACCGCATGGTGATCGACGAGCAGCAGAGCCCCGACATCATCCTGCCCATCCACAGCCTGAGGAACGTGCGCGCCATCGACTACGACCCGCTCGACAAGCAGCTCTACTGGATCGACTCCAAGCAGAACGTCATCCGCCGCGCCCAGGAGGACGGCAACCAGGTACGGGCTAATTCCTGCACAGGCCATTTTTTTTAAAACGAGAATCCCTCTTAACCGACGTCTTCTCTCGTCTCTCCCCCTTCCCCAGAGCATGACGGTGGTGTCGAGCTCGGTGGGCGGGCCCAACCTGGGCCTGCAGCCGTACGACCTGAGCATCGACATCTACAGCCGCTTCATCTACTGGACGAGCGAGGTCACCAACGTCATCAACGTGACGCGCACCGACGGCAGCCGCGTGGGCGTGGTGCTGCGGGGCGAGCACGACAAGCCCCGGGCCATCGTGGTCAACCCGGAGAGAGGGTCAGTAGCTCGGAGCCACCGAAAAAAAAAAAAAAATGAAGTTAGCGGTTATAGCTCGTACCTAAGTTTTGATGGCGGACGCCGCGGTGTCCGCATGTCGTTAAAGTCTGAAAAAGTCTTCAATTATGTCAATGTAAGGTAGGGCTGGGCGATATATCAATATTATATCGATGTGATATGTGACTAGATATCGTCTTAGATTTTGGATATCGTAATATCGTGATATGGCATAAGTGTCTTTTCCTGGTTTTAAAGGCTGCATTACAATAAAGTGATGTAATTTTCTGAACTTACCAGACTGTTCTAAAACAGGGAAGGAAACCCTGTCTTTGCATTTTATTTTGATCACAGTCTTGTTTTAATGAAAGTGCTTGCGACATCTCACATGTGGCTTTGACTTACAACTGAACATTTAGCCTACTTCGTAGAAAATACCGAGATATATATCGTGTATCGCCATTCAGCCTAAAAATACAGAGATATGATTTTTGGTCCATATCGCCCAGCCCTAATGTAAGGCCTTCAAAACCATGAAAATGTCATAATTTGGTTGCACTGAAAATCATTAAAAAAGTCTTAACTGTGTCTCTCTGAAACCTGAATACATGCCTAGTTGTTTTGAAGCCTGAGGCTATAGGTGTACTTGTTCTTGTTGTCATTAAAACAACATGTTTCTTGGCCTTGGAGAAAGGTGCATAAGTCATTGTCATGCGTGTTTTGACATTTATGGGAGTAAACTCCAGTGAGCTCACATGCATTCGTTGCCCTGCTCCTTTTCAGACTGAGGACAGTTCTTTTTTGTTTGCTTGTCATCGTTTTGTCCCGAACTCGAGGCACTCGAAACGGCAACAAAAGCCCTTGTTTTCTGATCACACAGTAATTTGTTCCCCCTTGTTGATTCATTCAGCCTCATGAATTTCCTAAGCCCATCTTTGCTCGGCCGGTGCCAAGTCGCTTGTTTCGAACCGAAATTGTAGGGTTTTCTTTGGGCCCGGGTTCAGACAGTAATCTCTAGGTCATTGTGCGGTTTCTGCGCAATGGAGTCTGCAGATGTTCTGCCGCTTTCAGAGCCCAGAATGGAAAACACTACCATTAAGGAACATCCATGGGAGGCTTCTGGCTCAGGCCGCCCCCCCCCCCCCTCCTGTAAAACTGCGATGAATTACATACACGATTGATCTTTCAGAGAGCGGTTCTTGTATGTTTTTTTTCAGCGGGTCCTTGCGAAATGGAGAAGAGTTGCACCGAATTCCAAGGTGGGAGGATTAACAGATATTGTGTCTCCCCCTCCTCCTCCTCCTCCTCCCTCTTCCTCCTCCTCTCCGACAGGTACATGTACTTCACCAACCTGTTGGAGCGCTCCCCTAAGATCGAGCGGGCGGCGCTGGACGGCACGGAGCGGGAGGTGCTCTTCTTCAGCGGCCTGGGGAAGCCCGTGGCGCTGGCCATCGACAACGAGGTGGGCAAGCTCTTCTGGGTGGACTCGGACCTGCGGCGCATCGAGAGCAGCGACCTCTCCGGTGAGTCCCTCTGGAGTCTTCTAACCCGGAGTCCCGATTACGTAGGCGTCGGGGGTTTCGGAAAAGTCTGGAAAAGTGTGTATAGCGGCTGTAAACTCAGTTATTTTACATATCGTGCTATCTGTTGCTGTGGAGGTATAGATCGGAGTGACCAAGTTGCATGAGGTGAACACTAAAATCTTCAAATCCGCTCAAGAAATGAAGGTCTTGAAAGAAAAAGTACAGATTTTGACATGGGAAACATGTAGGAACAATGATAGATGGGACTGAAATCTCTGTCTTGACAATATGTCTGCACAGTAATAGTTTAATAAGCAGCTGTAAAAGTAGATGTACTACTTTATTCTGGCTCTTGCTTTACGTTATATTTATGGGCAGGATTAAATTTGGCTGTAGAACATTCAGCTACGTCTTTACGGGCATTTATATGATATGATAACACATAGTCAAATGTTGTGTTAAACCGATAACATTTGAAAGTCTTTGCCCGTCCCTGCTCGCCACCCTACACTCTCTGACCTTGAGCCAATCAGAGTGCAGCAACCAATGGTTCTGTGTCAAACTCCTCCTGATTGGCTGTCTGTTTGCGCTGCTCTACACAAAGCGGTAGCATCTAAACTCGTGTTTCTCCACTGTCTGGATGCTGAACTAGCCTATCGTTAGTAGAAACTCAACGTTATTCCCGAGTGGCAACGCATTGTAGGTGTGAGGCCACCAAAAAGAAAAAACTGAAGACAAAAAAAATTGGTGAGGAAGCAAATTTTAAATGAAAACTCTACATCTGCTCTCGTCTCTTTATGGAATATTCACACATTACCTGATTCTATACAGGAATGAATAGTAAAAATGGGCATATTTTTTATTCTGCCCAGTAAAAATTACTTTTTTAGTTGACTAAGCCTTGGCAGGTGAACCAAAAAGTGAATTTCAGACACTTGCAGCCGCTCAGTAGCGTGTGTGTGCGCTGCGTTTCGCTCGGGGGGGGGGGGGGGGGGGGGGGGGGGGGTTTGACACCATCAGGAGAGAGGCAGGGAGCAAATGTGTGAACCAGCGCCGGGGAAGGCCACTTCTTTAAGGACACGGGGGAGTATTGTGCCTGGCTCGGAGAAGTTTGGCCCGGAGCCCCGTGCTCAGCACATTCCAGCGATTCTCTGGTGCCCCACGCAGGCAGAAAGGAATGCGAACCATCTGTACGAGCCTCGGGAAGAGGGGAAGAGGGGAAGAGGGGAAGAGGGGGGGGGGGGGGGGGGGGGGTTCCTCGTTCCTCGTTCCTCGTTCCTCGTTCCTCGTTCCTCGTTCTTGAGATCCTTTTCCCTTTTTTATTAGGGAGGAGGGCAGACATTTTGAGGCGCGTACTCGAGGCCCCCTTCCCCTCCTCTTTGATCCTGCGCAGGGTAACGCGGTTAGGCCGGCTAAAATTAGAGCGACAGGGGCGCCTGCACTGCTGTTGACCTCCCACGGCAGATGCTGGGCGCCCTCCTCGGGGAGTTTACTTTCGGCAACGGCTACTCCGGCACTCGCGATAAAACCGTCTCGCGCCTCGATGGCTTTATCCGGGTGAAATACCGCCACCGGATCTGGCCCGGAGTTTGCTTTTTAGCCCCGGAGACATGAAAACAACGGCTGTGTTACAGGACCTCAGCTCACTGTGTTGTTATTAGTCACTCATCACTCACACAGCCAATCTGTAATAACAAAAGCAACGTTGGTGTTTTTGAACGTGTAGCTTCACTGTTCTCTCTTTTCTTCCTGCTTTCCTCCGTTGTTGTTGCTGCACTGACCTCCTGCTCTGTAGCCACTAGCCTCACCTCGATAGCCACAACCAGCTCACCACTGGCCACATCTATATGACATGCCCCACAACAAATGGTATACTCCCAAAACGTCCCAGCATCATGGGAACAGGGGGATTTAAGCATGAACACACAGACTGATAATGTAGAATATATCCTATTTATTGCAAAAAAGTTGCATATTGTAGCGTTAAGAATTGAAGTTTGGCTGCCAAACTGTAAACAGCCTCTCTGTAGAAAATGTGGCATTCTTTCTCTCCTGTCTTCTGGAACACTGACCTCGCTGTACCACTGTCCCACTCCTCCTTGCCTCTCCCTCCTTGCCTCACTTCCCTCAGTTTGCCGCCCGTTTTGTTGCCTCAGTTTCCTGAGCTTTTTTGCCCTACAACCTCGTTTCTCCCTGGCGCTCTTTTTTTTTTTTTGATCCAGGCGCCAACCGCATCGTGATCGAGGACTCCAACATCCTGCAGCCGGTCGGCCTGACGGTCTTCGGGAACCACCTGTACTGGATCGACCGGCAGCAGCAGATGATCGAGCGCATCGACAAGACGACGCGCGAGGGCCGCACCAAGATCCAGGCCCGCATCGCCTACCTGAGCGACATCCACGCCGTGCACGAGCTGGACATGAGAGAATACAGTAAGCCGCTTTAAGAACCAGGAAACAAATCAATTCTGTTCTTTTTCTTTTTGCCGTATTGAGTCAATAACAGGAAGTAAAAGCTGTATTATTGTGAAAATGTAACTTAAACGGAAGTTGTTGACACCTTAGCTATGATTTTACCCCCCGCTTCCATCTTCATCTTGTATGCAAATGAGTTTTGGTGACTGCCAATGATGGGAGAATTTACTTCCTCTATTAGTTTGCACTGACTGCTGCAAGTGATGCATATACAGTACTGTGCAAAGATCTTAGGCACATGTAAAAGAAAAAAAGTAAAGCGAAGATGCTTTCAAAAATAATTAAATGAAAAGTTTCTGAATATTAAAAAATTTACTATAAAGAGCAGTCTACTGACACACTAATGCAGAAAAAAAAAAATATCTAAGACACAATTTGTATAAAAACATCTTGGGTGCCTAAGACTTTTGCACAGTACTATATATACAGTAATATATGGTGATACTTATAACTAAATCTTTTTATTATTGTAAGACAACATTAACATTCTGTGGCATTTTTTAATAATTCACATTGTATCAGCAGTGCTTCTATGTGTATATGTAACATGCGATGAGCTATATTTGCTAATGATTCAATTACTGTATTCTCCATAGGAGATAAAGGCAGCGGATCTGAGCTGCTTACATTCAAACAAACTGCTAATTCATTAGGTCTGTATCGCTGTGGGACTGTCCTGATTCTGTACTGGTTTATATTGCTAACCTGTGTGTGTGTGTGTGTGTGTGTGTGTGTGTTTCCTCAGGTAAACACCCCTGCACCTGGGACAACGGTGGCTGCTCCCACATCTGCATCGTGAAGGGGGACGGAACGACCCGCTGCTCCTGTCCCGTCCATCTGGTGCTGCTGCAGGACGAGCTCTCCTGCGGAGGTAAGAGGCATCAGTCAGCTACCGTCCCGAATAGAGCTGGGTATTATGGGATTCATATCACGGTATAGTTAAAAGCATGTACAATCACGGTATATATAACTTGCTTGAGAAAGTGACAGCTGAACTGAGTTTGTCTTCCCACAGCTGCTCCACCAGTCTCTTGTTTTTACTATTGTTTTCCTCATATTCCACAATGTGTTTGGATTTGAGGTAGTAGTAGTAGTGTTTCCAAGCCTTGGTAATGATTGTCATGTGACATATTTTACATATAATGGTTTTTCGAAAAGACTGCGGTTGTACCGGGCAGCTGGAAAAGAGTATGCAGCTCCGTCGACTTTCCCTGGATAAATACCCGCTAACTCCGCCTCCTCCTCGCTCTCTCTCTCTCTCTCTCTCTCCCCCCACCCCTCAGAGCCCCCGACGTGCTCCCCGGAGCAGTTCTCCTGCACCTCCGGGGAGGTGGACTGCATCCCCCAGGCGTGGCGCTGCGACGGCTACCCCGAGTGCGACGACAGCAGCGACGAGGAGGACTGCCCCGTGTGCTCCGACTCCGAGTTCCAGTGCGACAGCCGCCAGTGCGTGGACCTGAGCCTCCGCTGCAACGGGGAGGTCAACTGCCAGGACCGCTCCGACGAGAACAAGTGCGAAGGTGAGCGGGGCGGAGATTGGACGGATCTTTTGAAAAAAATCCCAAAGTTTCTATGTTTTTGCTGTTAAATTCAATTCCGGGTAGCGTGAAAAGCGTCTTGAAAAGTCTTAAATTTGACTTTCTGAAAACTGCGAACACCCTGTAGAATAGACACATACTCAGCCGAATGTTCCATATTAAGTAGAAAACTATGTATGGAATATGCAAAAGAAAAATGGATTTCGTCTTTGCGTTCCCAGTCCGCTGCCCTCCCGACCAGTTCAGCTGCTCCAACGGCCAGTGCATAGGAAAACACAAGAAGTGTGACCACAACATGGACTGCACGGACAACTCCGACGAGATCGGCTGCTGTAAGTCTCGAGCATCATTTGGATCTGATATTTTTGTATAGAAGCTGCTGATATCTGGTGTTTTTAACCAAATTTGACAATTTTTATGTCCAAAAAATGACAAGGAGTCATTGTTTTTGCCAGAATTGTATTCTTCTCAGGGTGGGAATAGCCTCTCAAACAGCATTTAGACTAGCCTTTTTCATATCAAGGGACCCCTAATTTAGTCCACATTAGAGCCACAGACCCCCATTTGATGAGATTTTGTCTCTCAGACCCAAATCTGAGAATATTTTTATTGCTAGATATGATTTTGTCCAGAATTCCACGACTATCTGTATTGTAGCTAGAGAGATAACAGTGAAACTAAGATCAAAACAGTCATTCTTCTACATTCTCTAACTGTGTTCACTTCTTGTAAATGAAACAATGCTGAAGTTTAACAAGTCACCAGTTTGCTGGGGACCCCCTCAAGGACCCCTGGAGGTCCCCGGACCCCACGTTGAGAACCACTGATTTAGACCATCATGGGACACTAAAGCTCTCCACTGAAACCCAGACTAATGAAATTCTTTTAGTGTCACCAGCTCTTTAAGGCAGTCTGACCCACCAAAACCTATTCAATAGTAGGGAAACTCTGGGATACATTAGCACCCTTATATGAAGAATTCATTTATAAAAACATTACTGAACATTAAAGGGGATAAAATGTGCAAATGTCATGTCAAGTGTTGGGAGTCAGGGAGGAACCTCCATCATATCCTGGGCGACACTGATCGGCTATTTGACATCTTTAATAAAAGTCTAATATCGGCCCCATGTATCGGTCTAACCCTCACTGAACTTTGCTGGTGTGACGCTTAACGTTCTCTTCTCTCTCTCTTCGCCCTCCAGACCCGACGGAGGAGCCGTCGCCGCAGCCCTCCAACACCATCGGCTCCATCGTGGGCGTGGTCATGGCGCTGTTCGTGGTGGGCGCCGTGTACTTCGTGTGCCAGCGCGTCCTGTGTCCGCAGATGAAGGACGACGGGGAGACGGTCACCAACGACTTCGTGGTCCACGGGCCCTCCTCCGTGCCTTTGGGATACGTGCCGCACCCGAGCTCGCTGTCCGGCTCGCTGCCAGGTGGGGAAACGAGTCTTAAAGGGGCTTCGAGTAATCGATGAGTTCTATCGGCCTCTATTGGCCACCGGTAGGAATCGCGGCAACATCCACAAGTCTCTGGCACAGCTTGTACTTGTAGTTCAGACCCCTGATTTAGTCCACATTAGGGCCACGGACCCCCATTTGATGAGGTTTTGTCTCTCGGACCCAAATCTGAGAGTATTTTTATTGTCAGATATGATTTTGTCCAGAATTCCATGACTATCTGTATTGTAGGTAGAGAGATAACAGAGAAACTATGATCAAAACAGTCATTCTTCTACATTCTCTAACTGTCTTAACTTCTTGTAAATGAAATAATGGTGAGGTTTAACAATTCATCAATTTGCTGGGGACCCCCTGGAACCCCCCTCAAGGACCCCTGGTGGTCCCCGGACCCCACGTTGAGAACCACTGTTGTAGCCGACATAAAGAAAGTGTCATTTTCACAATGTAGAAGAGTAAGCTCGTGCCAGTATTAAATAGTGGTAAAAATTGGACGTATTTCTTTTGTAATAAACACAACCTGCCGTACGAGGATGATCATTGGTTCCCCAAACCCCGTCGACAGGCATGTCCAGGGGGAAGTCCGTGATTGGCTCCCTCAGCATCATGGGCGGGAGCAGCGGCCCGCCGTACGACCGGGCCCACGTCACCGGAGCCTCGTCCAGCAGCTCCTCCAGCACCAAGGGCACTTACTTCCCACCGGTGAGACACACACACACACACACACACACACACACACACTACAAAACCATCCAGCAACACAGGCTATCTGTAGGTCTTTAAAAAGTCTGAAATCATCTAGATTTTAGGCCGTAAAAGGTATTCAAATGTCTTGAATCCAGGTATTAGAGGTTGTGTTTTGTTCACAATGTAATGGCAGGTTTCTTTGCATCTTAAAATGTCTTAAAAGCCTTAAATTTGGCTTTCTGAAACCTGCAGATATCCCGTCTCGCCACTCTTCGCTTTCATTTTCAGACACACTCTCCACTCTCCACTGGACGTTGCGCCATAACCAAAAGGAAGCTGTGGCGAAATCTTATTTTCAAATTATCTTTCCAAACCATAATTTTACAGCTCTTCAATTTTGACCCACGGTGCAATTTTCCCTGTACCCCACCTTTTGCTATTAATTCACTCAACTCTAAGAAGCCATTGTGTAAGGACCTAACCGCAGCCATCTGTTTCCATGAGATCTCAGGCTAATACCCAGTCAGAGAGGCAGGGTCTCTGGCCGTGTGAAACTGCAAAAGTGTCAGGATACCGCAGCCACTTTAAACAGTTAATCGCCTCTGTTTAATGATGTGTTTTGTTTTTTTCCTCATAATAAAATGAGCTTGTGTATGATTTGAATTTTTGTCCCATTTAAAGCGAATTGTTGTTTTTCCAGATCCTGAACCCTCCTCCGTCCCCCGCTACTGTCCGCTCCCAGTACACCATGGAGTTTGGTTATTCCTCCAACAGTCCCTCAACACACCGCTCCTACAGGTACATTACACACACACACACACACACACACACACACACAGTTGATTTGGCCTTAGCGTAACCTTTTGCTGGGAAAGACTGATTTCTTTGGGTGGGTAGTAGCCTTATTTTTATGGTCCAATTATGGTTTAAGCTCTGCTCGTCTCGCACTGTGTTCTCAGCGACATTTAAACTGTGCAGGATTAGAACTTAACTGTCCTCTGAGACTCTGAAGCTCCGCTCCCTCAGTTTGCGTTGCTGAATTCCTGAAATCAATAAGAAAACTATTCCCGTTTCCATGTATATTTAAGAGAATACCAGAGAAATTGATCTGGTTTGGAAATGTAATCAAACGGCAGGATTGCAGTCTGCTGCGCTGCGAGTTGGAGAAATTCCTCCAGCACATGCTAACACTTAAAACAAGCCCTCTCTGTACACAGGGGCCCACTTTCAAAGAGACTCGGCTCCTTTTGTTTAGCCTTTCCCTGTGCATTTTGAAATGGCACAGCCTTCGCTGATTTGCAAACACTCTCATACCGTGTAGCGGGTTTGTCGAGCTTAGTGTTTCCTTTCATCTGTGATCAAATGTTTTATTTTCATAGGAAAAGTAAAAGTAGGCTTGGATTCCTGTGGTAAGTTAAAGTGGTAATAGAATAGATGAGATACTCATTTTTCTTTTTTAAATGTAGCCTCCATCTTTGTTGCCAAGCGCTCATTGCTGTGGTGTTTCTGCACTGCACTTCCCAGAGATCACCTGTCAATCAAACAGTGTGTCCAGTACTGTGACGTCATCCTCCTTCTATTTTCTGTTGATGCAGTTTGAGTTTCTCTTTTCTTTGTCTGTTGTAGCCATGGTAGCTATCACTGCTCATGCTAACTACCCGGTTCTTTGCCTGTTTATTCCAAACAAACCGGAAACGTAAAATGCATCATAGGGCTGCAATTAACGATTATTTTCATTGTCGATTAATCTGTAGATTATCTTCTCGATTAATCGATTAGTTGTTTGGTCTATAAAATGTCAGAAAATGGTGAAAAATGTGGATCAGTGTTTCCCAAAGCCCAAGATGACGTCCTCAAATGTCTTGTTTTGTCCACAACCCAAAGATATTCAGTTTACTGTCATAGAGGAGTAAAGAAACCAGAAAATATTCACATTTAAGAAGCTGGAATCAGAGAATTTTGACTTATTTTACTTAAAAAATTACTCAAACCGTGTAATTGATTATCAAAAGAGTTGGCAAATAATTTAATAGTTGACAATTAATCGATTAATCGTTGCAGCTCTAATGCATCACTTGATTTTGGGTTTAATAAATGTCAGTTTGTTAGCTAGCCAACCATAGTATCTGGTCAGCTAACTGTCACTGTTTTCTTGTCAACACGTCCAATTTGCACACTAGCTAACATGTCTAGTAGAGGCGAGCATTAGCAGTGGCTTGTAGTTGCACATTAACATTGGATACTTTGCTAAGTTAGCCTGTTAGCTAGTTAGCTAAATAACAAAGACAAAAAACATTTATTCTCAGGCTCTTTTGAAGCTACAACTCCAAGTGTTTGAGAGTAGAGACTAGAGCTAAAGACAAGACAGTTTACTGTGTCACAGTAACCAAATCCACCTTATCACACTATTCACTTTACTTAGAACATTGCTGAATTCACCTCCACCCACACCACAACAATCTTTTTCAGGTATCTCTCTTTTCTAGCCCGGCTGTTATATATTTAGACATTGTTTTGTGCACAGTCAGTTCCTCCATGATGGAGACAGATGTGGTTGATAGGAGATTTGTGACGCAGCTGCAACACCTCTGTTACTTTCAAAGAAATGAGACTAAATGAGACTTTTGGACACCACCTGTTAAAAAGTCAGTGGTGGAAGAAGTACTGAGATCTTTTACTTCAGTAAAAGTAGCAATACAACAATGTAAAGATACTCCATTACAAGTAAAAGTCCTGCATTCAAAATCTTACTTAAGTCAAAGTACATAAGTATTGGCAGCAGTAGTAGTAGTAAACATACTCATTATGCAAACTGTCCCCATTTAGAGAGTTATATTTTTCATAAATTATTGGAATATTAATACTGATTTATTGACATACATGTACATGTAAGCAGCATTTTAAAGTTGTCAACGTGAAGCTAATCTTAACAATTGAGCTATACTTTTGGGTAGTCTAATCTATAACAATGCTATTTTATAGTTATTTTATAAAGATGATCAAATGTTTTAAAAATACAATATTGATCTGAAAAGTAACTAGTAACTATAGCTGTGAAATAAATGTAATGGAGTAAAAAGTACAATATTTCCCTCTGAAATGTAGTGGAGTATAAGTACAAAGTAGCATAAAATGGAAATACTCCTTCGGAAATACCTCAAAATTGTACTTCAGTACAGTACTTGAGTAAATGTACTTAGTTACTTTCCAGTTACTTTCCACCTCTGTAAATAGTTCCGTTGACCCACACAGTGTTTCCCTCTGCCTCCCCCCACACACAGCTACCGGCCCTACACCTACCGCCACTTCGCCCCGCCCACCACCCCGTGCAGCACGGACGTGTGCGACAGCGACTACACGCCGGGCCGCCGGGCGCCGCCCAAGTCGGCCGCCGCCGCCGCCACGGCCGCCGCCGCCGCCGCCGCCAAGGGCTACACCAGCGACCTCAACTACGACTCGGAGCCGTTCCCGCCGCCGCCGACCCCCCGCAGCCAGTACCTGTCGGCCGAGGAGAACTGCGAGAGCTGCCCGCCGTCGCCTTACACCGAGCGCAGCTACTCCCACCACCTGTACCCGCCCCCGCCCTCGCCCTGCACGGACTCCTCGTGAGCCGAAACACCCCCACCCCCCAAACCCCAAACCTACACAAACACACACACAGCTCCACCCCTCCCCCCCCCCCCCCTCACATGTAAATACCAATTGTGCATATTATGAGTCTAAAAATGGGAAAGAGAGACTGACGGTGTAAAAGAGGAGAGGGAGTATATCGGAGGGGGTCGGGCGCCTGTACATTACAAAAAAAAAAAATAATGAAAAAAAAAAAAGAGAAAATGGGAGCTTGCAAAAGAGCTGCAGAACATTTGTACATTGAAAAGAGAAAAGCATATTTATATATTTTCTATACAGTGTTTACTGATAATGCCATAGAGGTTTGTATTAAGAAATTTGTACATTTTTTTAAGAAAAGGTTTTATTAAAATCATCACAAATATAAGTTGCCTTAAACCAGGAGAGGAGAAAATTACCTTCCTTACAAAGGCTGAAGGACACAAAAAAGCACATGACAAACGGGACAGCGAGACGGAATTAATCTGATGCCAAATATGAAAAACATTTACCATTTTTTTTTTTTTTTTTGCTCAACACTACTACTACTACTACTACTACAACTACAGGATGAGGCTGGGCTGTGGAAAAGAGAGGAGCTCCCCCCGGAGGCCGCCGCCCGCCACTGCAGCGCTCCCACTCTGCAAGGCCCGGGCAGCCATTTTGTCAGAGCCGGAGCAGGAGCAGGGATTTCTCCAGTCACCCTGTAAAACTGGGTTAGGAGTGGCTGGATAAGCCTTTTTCAGTGGCAAAGAATGTGGTACTGGGTCTTTTTTTAATTTTTATTTTACCTTCATTTACAAAACGGTTCATAGGATCTTGTCTGTATGTTTTTTGGGTTTTTTTTTTTACTCCGGTGTTGCAGATGTGAGTCATTTCGCTGGAATCACAGAAGCAGGACAAGAAGTTCTGGATCTGAAGCAATAACACTAAGGCACATATTTATTAATTTTTGTCACTAGCCCTCGCTCGGCACGCCGGTAGCCACTAACCGTGTCGGCGGGGGGGGGGGGGGGGGGGGGACTATTCGGGGCTCGGTCAGAAGTTTTCGAGAGACGCGGGGGAAAAAATTTCGATCGGGAATCAAGTCGACAGCAGCATGGCTCACATCTCCAATTCACCAGCCGCATACAGACAGGACGTAAACCAAAACGTAGGCTGTGTTTGTCCTTTTTTATTTTTATTTTTTTTACATTACAATGCCTGACTGCAACTGTAGAAACCCTATTTGAGTGAAGCAAGACCCAAAGCACATCGACTACAGGGGGCGCATCCATTGCTTTGAACCCCCCCCCCCCGAACACGACTTTCCTCGGCTCGGTTTTAGCGGCGTTTCCCTCCCACCAAGGACAAGATCTCGTGCCTGACCAGTTACACATCTTCATATTGTTTTTTTTTTTGTTTTTTTTTTTATTTTATGTTGTTGTTGTTCTTGGAAAACACAAAGGAAAATCCAGTGCCCACTAAATGCTATAGTATTTTTGTACCACATATTGTGTAGATAACGTATTTATAAGCTATATAGAAAATCCATTGTAAATCTATCCATTGAATTCTTGCAGTACTTTCTTTCATTCCGTCTTTTTTTATATGCCTCATTATATTTTTCTACAAAATATCACTCCAAAAGTATGGCGACAATCTCAAGACAGATCAGTCAAAACGAAGAACATATCCAGGTGTGTTTTCCTGTGTTTGTAATCGAGAGTTATCTGTACACTTAACTGCTCACAGGTCAATCTGACGCTGAAGGACTATTGTGCCAAATCGGATTTTTTTTTTTTTTTTTTTTTACAATCTGGAGCCTCCTCGCTGAGTCCAGTTTGGGCGAACTGGAGGCCTTGTTCTGCGAATGGAGGCGGGAAGAAAAGAGGAAAAAAAAGAAGAAGAAAAAAAAAACGCCGAGCCGGGACCACGGGTCTACATGAGGTGGCATCTTATTCTGTTGCCTTTCTGCTTGTATCAAACAATCTCTTTTTTTTTTTTGTAAAACTGTCCTGTCTTCTCGTGCCGTCTTGTGATGACCAGAAATCTATTTTTCAACGTAACTTTTGTCGCATCGTCTAAAAAAAAAAACAAAAAAAAAAAAAAAAAACGTTCGTCCGAGGAGGATTGTTTTGTCGACGTTGTCTCTCTTTTTTCTTTTCTTTTTTTTTTTTTTTTTTAGCATTCCTCCCTAGCGTCAAGATGTTCGGCATGGGTACAGGTTCTTCTTCGTTCGCAGCTCCTTCCTGTGTTTTTTTTTTTTTTTTTTTTTTTAAAGGAGACGTCGTGCAAATCTGTGTTGTTTTCGCTTCGTTTTTTTTTTTTGTTTTTTTTTTTTGCGTTTTTGCTCTTTTCTACATCCAAATTGTTCCCTGTAGTGAAGACGAATACACCAGCATGCATTTGAAGACAATCTTTAACGCTTACACACACACACACACACACACACACACACCTCGCCGACACCTCAAGTTGTTTCTGTTCTTCGAAAAGTCTAAATGTGTCTGTTTCTTTTTCTCAAAGGGCAAACTGTGTGTATTGACGAGACATGCTTATTCTTTTTTGTGTTTTTTTTTTTTTTTTTTTTCTTGGTTTTCCATTAAAAGCAGTGATATTCAGTCTCAGACCTGACGTGCTGGTTAGGTTAGACATCGGAAAATCAAAAAAAAAAAAAAAAAAACTGTTTATCTGGAATGGAAAACCCAAAACCACCAAAACCAGTAATGACGCCAAATGTATATCTTGGACCAGTATATATATCGCTCCCCTGCTGCCTCCATATCTTCAAGTCTGTGGCGTATTTCTGTCAACATGTAAACGAGCCAAGAAACTGCCTGTGGTACAATCACTCATTTACATATCTTAGGTGTTTTTCAGGCCAACCGTGCACATCCATGTCGAATTTAAACATTTGTTCGGAGAGGTTCTCATTCTCTTAACTGCACTTTACAGTACTTTTTTAGCTGACATCCGGTACAACACTACCACGTTATCACGCGGCTGACTTAGATTCACGGTAAGGGTGGGAACGTTCGTGCGTGCGGAAGTGTCCGTATGAGAGAGGGGGGGGGGGGGGAGAGAGAAAACGATCGGCTCGGTCGGGAGAGAAAGTTTTTGTCGTGTACGTCGAGAAACGAAGACGGGAACGAAGACCAATCGGATCGGAAAAGCTGAATGCGGCCGTTCTGTTTAGTTTTCCGGCTCGGTGTGGTGGTTGAATTGTCGGCCATCTTCCCTCGGGCTCACAGCGTTGCGGTCCGTCAGGTCGCGTCCTCACAGCGTCGTCGCGTCCTCACAACGTCGCGTCCCGTCGGGTCGAGCTTCGCAACGTTCGAAAGCGGAAAAAAACGACGTACATTGTACAGATTGCGGTGCAAAGCGGCGCGGGAAAAAAAGGTCAAAGAAAGTTGTTCTGTTGTAAAAAGACGGTATTATTCAAGGTGGACATGCTGAGGTTAAGTCATTTGGAATTTTTTTTTAAAAAAAAGCACTTTTGTCTCCATGTTATCGGAGGTCAATGATTTTAAGATGGGGAATCCGGAGAAGTTTGTTGTTTTTTTTTTTAAATGTTGTCATTCATCCATTTTGATACCATGGTGCTTTGCAAGGATGTATTTCAAGATGACCAACATTTGGTTAGTCATATCCATTTAATTTCCACTAACTCTACTTTTTTATACATTGATTGCTTTACATGTAAAACAGTGTATAAGATGGACCTGTACAGCCCATCCAGCTACTACCATAAGCTGTTGTAACAAATGAAATGCTGAATTTTTTTTTTTTTTAAATATAAGTGAGTGAACTTTTATCTCGACTGTTGTCCTTGTCTGACTCTCAATATAATGTCTTGTTCTATTTATGGTAGATGCATATAGACTACTAGTCTACACTGATGAAATATGAGGTACAATAACCAGCATCTACACACAAAACTTGAACCTAGGAAGCCATCATTTACTTACTGACTTACATTTCTCAATATACCAGGTGCAATAGTGTTTATTAGCTCATAACCTACTGCCTAAGTTATATTTCAGCTCATGACGCTCTATGTTAAGTTTGGGCTGTCGAATAACTAAATCCCTGAATCTTAATATAATTTTCCACCTAAGCTTCCAAACCTACTAATGTAAATCAAACTGGAGCACTAGTATTTAGTCAGTGTGATATATTATTAGAGGTAGGGACTGACTAGTTATTATTTGGCTAATGTGATAAATTATTATAAGTGACCCAATACACACATTTTAAGAGGGAATGTTGATCCTGAATGCTCTCCACTTTTTCCTGGCAATTGTTGCTTGATTTTTTCCTCTTCATTATAACAATTAAACACCACAAGATCACATTTGGACTTAGGCTAAAGTGCCATGTCATTCCCCATTGACATCCATAGGCAAGTCTGGCCCAGTCTCTTTTTGACTGCTTATGAGTGTGTATTTAAGCCCGAGGTAAGGCTACACTCTACAGAGAAGGGATGAATTTATATAGGCAGTATATGCAGTATGAAACAAATCAACTTATATGAGTAATATATAGACGACGGGGCTTTTGCTGAGTGGTGGGACCATGGAGTATTATAGTATAGGATGGCACAGGTTGAGGGCATCCATAGCTTTCAGTTTCGTTTGTTATTTCGTACCGTAATAACCGATTACAACGAAAGCCGTTGCAGTTCTCAGTTGTCCAAAGCTGTCTACCATAACTAGTGGCATAACTGAAAAGCAGTAGGGGGCAGAAGAATAGAACTATAAAGAGAGCAATGTGTGGAGAATTCATTTTATGCACAATATACAGCGCAAGGGTTACACCTTTCTGGGCCTCTTTTCTGAATATTACGGTAACTGAGACGCTGGCTGGCCACACCTCCCTTTGCCTCTCTGCTCTGATTGAAGCGCTTCAACCAGGTGACCAGGACACAGCGGAAGAGGATTCGGCAGAAGGGTGAGGAAATAAACAAAATACATATATTTGCTATATGATTGATTTTATTAGATAAACTCCACTTATCAACTGTCAGTATCACGTAATTCGAGGTATGAATGTATATGTGGTTATTTTACAGTGTAAACATTGAGCCACCTGGTATTATTCTTATTGAATTGTCTTATTTGAGGTTCGATTTCACAATCATGTCCGCCGAGAAGAAAGTGAAAATATTTCAAACGTCGGAGCTAACATTAGTTAAACGTCATCTTTGCCCATATGTAGTCAGCGGACCGTGTCTCTTTGAACCAGCTGCCTGCTCTGACATGTTTTCGATATTTACAACACTTAGCTGTACGCCATCGTGTGGGCTCGTTCACGACGTCGCAGATATTAGACTGTGTCGTCGTATTGGCGAAGTTATACGCGGAATGAGAGGGAGAAGCGGGCTTCGTAACATTAAAATGCACGTTACTGAGGGGAAACTGTCATGGCTGCTTTTAGGACGGTTAATCTCTTTACTTGAAAGGTTGTGTTTGAGGCCTGAAGGGGGAATTTCCCACTGATACGCCGTGACGTCATGACGAAATACACGACAAGCAGGCTGGAATAAACTTGAGACAGTGAGGTGACAACAACACCGGGGCACTTATGATTATGTGCAGAATTATGAACTACCATACCGTGTATATATGACTGCTGCTGGTACAGGCCTATGATAGACAGCCCGGTTTGTTTTCTAGGCAGCATTGCAGCAGCAGGGCTGGGTGGTGCCACCAGCAGACAAGTGATATTGTTGTCAAGCAGTATAGCCTATAGCCCAAGCAAGGCTGTAGGTTTCACAGTATGAAACGTGGCAGTCTAAAGGTATGAAAGGAGAAAAATCCTGATACTCAGCAGTCTGTGATGCTCAGTGCATTCCAGGAGTTATTATGTGATAAAGTGTTGTTACTTAGTTTTTTTTGGTGTACCCACTTTCCCTCAACCTGCCTCGTCTACCTCTACCTCAGATAGTGATCTCCTACATTTCCCAGAATGCCTTTGGACAACCCTCAGAGAACAAGCCCTGCACCGTGTTGCATTCAGCTGTGGGTTCGATGTGTAGGTGGAGGGAGCGATAGCAACGCAGTAGTGGATTGAGAGGTTTTCCGGTTGAGAGAAAGCGAGAGTGGCGCCCCTCACTCAAAACACAGCATGTCCTGTGGCTGCATTGCACTCTGGTCTGTTGTGAAGGTGTTTTAGGGTGACTTTTGCCTTTAAAAGGTAAGGAGGGGCTCTGTTTTTCAAAAAGGAAGGGGTGTGTGTGTGCTTGCGATCCAAGCCGACCACGAAATGTGTTTCGGTCAAACTGAACTTCAGAAAACACAGTAAGGACTACCAATCAGACAGTCAGTCGATATTTGCATGTGGTATCTGAAGTGTGAAGGCTTTGCGGTGTTGACTGTGTCAGATATATTGGTCACAACATTTAACAGCAGGTAGACTGCTTCAAACTGCTTTGACTCATTGTGCATTGCGTCAAAAAATGCAGTGTTTGTCACTGCTGTTAATAGTAATATTAATAATAACTGCATAGAGGACTAGAATATATGATACATTTGATTAAACTTGATTCAAATGGGTTTGTGCGTGTGCCTCGTTCTCATAATATAAGACAAGATACGACAAAACTTTATTGATCCCTGTGGGGAAATTGCATCCTTGCAGCAGCAAAAGCAATAGGACACAGCAGGGGGAAAAAGAAAAGGAAATAGAATAGAATCTAAAAAGAAGCTTGCTGCTTGCTGGTGTGTTGATGTGTTGCTGCTGTGCTTGCAGGAGCAGTTGAAGCAGTCAGGATGCAGAGCACAACGAACTACCTGTGGCTCATATCAGACCTGCTGGGCCAGGGGGCGACAGCTAACGTTTACCGCGGAAGACACAAGGTAAGCACACTGACACGAAGACAGTGACAGTGCTAATATCAAACCCAGAAATGCTGTCATGTTTTTTGACTGCGGTGCTCTCATCTTCAACATCACAGTCGATTCCTGTAGTCTTTCACTACAAAGAAAACTTGTAGAGATCTAGGAAGCTTTGAATGGCCATTTTGCACTTGCCAGGCAGAACTATTGTTCATGAAACAAAATCACATCAGTAGGAAAACAAGAAAGCACTAACATCTGATTGGCTGTCGACGGCAGATGACAGTGAAAAGTTATTCACACATTTCCGAGTTTCCCTCAGCTCTATAGGAAATGAATGGACTTCTGGTGATTTGTTGATCACCAGAAGTCCATTTAGAGTCCATTCAGAGTTATGGTACCTTGTTTGTTACAGTTGTGCTGTTACAAGAGCCTACTATAGCCTTTTACGTATTCACTTTCAGGGTCAGATATTCCCATCTCCCAATCACATCAGAGAGGGTATGTGCAGAGCCGGCCACAGTAGCTAGTGAAAACTAGTAGTATCTCTCTAGCAGTACTCTTCAATAATAATCACATTGAATTTCAAGCATTGCATTCAATTTCAAAACATGCCCTACAAATTCAATTTTTTCAACAAATGTATATTTTTTAATTCAGTAGGTCAGTATGAGCATGACAAATTCAAATGCAATCTCTGCTAGCACTAATCTCTTTCCATAGTTTTAGTCTTTGTAGCAGCCACATATAAAAACAAACAAGGACAAGGAACTGAATTCAGTTTATTGCTGCTTTGGTGATTTATTTATACCACTGGTATTTTAGCTGGCTAATGCAGCAACTAAAAATAGGGAACTTTAATACAGGAGTCTGGTGGTCTGAAGGCTGTAAAGTGATGTTTGGGACCAGTCTCTTGCCATACCATCATTTCCTGAGGATTTGAATGACAGTAGCATGTGGGGCTGCATGGTCTCACTGGGTCAAGTAGCCAGAAGCCAGTTCTCAGCGCTGAGGAAATAGTGGGAATCCCCCAGAATCCCCTTTGGCGGTCCCACATGGAGTCATCCATAGATGCTTGGTATTATATCATCAGTGACATTTTGCATATCGTATTTTTGGACTTTCCACTAAACACGAAGGTGACTACTAGGGCCACTAGGGTTCAGTTGCTATTGTTTTTTGAAGGCCCACACAATAGCCAGTATTTTGAGGTGCAGGTGATGTAGAATGAGAGAGTGAGAGTTTATTAGAGCTGTGATGTGAAGTTCAGCTGGTGATGAAGGCCACCACATCATAACAAACTAGTGTTATAAATAGTAGTCATTACCTTCTTTACCCTCTTGAAACAATCTAAAAAATGTCACATATAGAGGAAAAAAGGCTCCTGTTGAGGTGTATGTGCAGGAATCTTTCTTTTTTTTTGGAAGCTAAAACAATGAGGTTTGGTTCCATGGATCGCCGAGCAGAGCAGCGGTGTCGGCGTGTTTGTTTTATTCCTCTATCCACCTCCCACAGATTAGACGCCGTCCTTAGTTTCTTTTGTTCATCCAAAAGGTTTTAAACCCCCCCCTGTGCTCCACTTTGGCTGTGAACTCCCTTCTGCATGGGAATTTCCCCGCAGCTTCAGACCAGAATCTAAAGTATGAGGATGGGTCTGAACCTGATCTTATGTTTATTTTGTCTGTATGGATTTCAGTACGAAACGGATCACGTGTCTCATGTGTAGTTATGAGGCCTTAGGTTTGCAGGCCTCTTTCTGGGCTGACACTACGAGCATAGGGTTCTTACAGAGGCCTGGGAAGGATGGAAATGTGTGTGGAAAAGTATGATTTTAATATGTATTAAGTTTCCTATGTGACTTTGTATCCCATGGTAGAAAACAGGGGACCTCTACGCAGTAAAAGTGTTCAACAACCTGAGTTTCCTCCGGCCGCTGGACGTCCAGATGAGAGAGTTTGAGGTGCTGAAGAAGCTCAACCACAAGAACATTGTCAAGCTCTTCGCTGTGGAGGAAGAGGTCAGTATGGGGGAAAACACTGCCTTCTATATAATTTCCTCCATTACTGTAAACAAAGGAGACCATCGCCAAGAAGACTGGCAGTCTCTACCGGCCTTTACACTGCATTTTACATTGTTTGGTATCAGGTCAGAGTTTGCGGGAAATCTGCGAAGATTGCTTTACCGCACAAACCGATATTGCTTTAAGGCACAAAGACAGGAAGAGGGCGCTAAAGCTTTCAGAGTTTCTGGCAAAGGCAGATGGTGGAAGGAGAGAAATGGCGATGGAAAAATCACTTCCAACCTGTTTAACCTCTTCAGTAAAGACAAAAACAACAGGGTTTATGGGAAATGTGGTCTTAATTTGGAGAAACACTAGCACTAACAATACCACTGACGTGAGATAGAGGCTACCAATCGTCTCCACCATGGTCTCATTTGTTCACAGTAATTATATCACGGTATCACATTTAATTTAAATGATATATCGTACACTGTTGTTTTTTCTTTTGTGCCACTGAGTCAAAAAGCAGAAATACTTGATCTGAAGTAGCCGATATGAAGCGTCAACAGAGATTGAGGCTTTACAAACTCAAGTATGACCCTGTTGTCCCCCCCCCCCCCCCCCCAGTCCAACACTCGCCACAAGGTCCTGGTGATGGAGTATTGCCCCTGCGGGAGTCTCTACACCGTGCTGGAGGAGTCCTCCAACGCCTACGGCCTACCAGAGGACGAGTTCCTCATTGTTCTGCAGGATGTGGGTGAGGGAGTGTTTTGACCACCCGAGAATTCACATCGTGCCTATCACCACTTGGTTATATTACGTGTGATAATTGATTTAACATGCCTGTGTTGTGTAATGGATGAT
Source organism: Centroberyx affinis (assembly GCF_046629955.1). NCBI lineage: Eukaryota > Metazoa > Chordata > Actinopteri > Beryciformes > Berycidae > Centroberyx > Centroberyx affinis. The sequence goes on from NW_027282641.1 coordinate 26,961, forward strand.
GATGTCATCCACGAAAACAGTACCGACAGTCTCGTTAGTCAAGACCCGGAGGTTTTCTGTGATTATTGCGACTAAAAATGCTTGACTTTACAGCAGCTTTGGTCAAAAGTTACAGTGGAGTTTTAGGTGTTTTTTGCAGTAAAATTGTGGGAATTGGTAAAAATTGTAAGTCAAGGAAGTCTGGTACTAAAGTGACACTAAAGAAATATGAAAAAATGGGATTTTTATAACTACCTCCCATGAAATTTGACATTCCTGGAGGGACTGCGACGGTTTGTCTATGACAGTGTTTCTCAACGTGGGGTCCGGGGACCACCAGAGGTCCTTGAGGGGGTTCCAGGGGGTCCCCAGCAAATTGATGAATTGTTAAACTTCACTATTATTTAATTTACAAGTTAACACAGTTAGAGAATATAGACTGACTATTTTGATCATAGTTTCTCTGTTATCTCTCCTATACCTATAATACAGATAGTCATGGAATTCTGGACAAAATCATATCTAACAATAAAAATATTCTCAGATTTGGGTCCGAGAGACAAAATCTCATCAAATGGGGGTCCATGGCCCTAATGTGGACTAAATTAGGGGTCCTTGATATGAAAAAGGTTGAGAATCACTGGTCTATGAAACACTCATCTGCAATCTTTCCACGTCTTAGAAGTCAAGAAATGTTTTCTCATTGGCTGTCGTCCCTTGTGGGTTACAGTGGCAGGGATGAACCACCTGAGAGAGTACGGCATTGTGCATCGGGATATCAAACCTGGGAACATCATGCGGGTGATCGGAGAGGACGGCCGGTCGGTATATAAGCTGACAGACTTCGGTGCGGCCAGAGAGCTGGATGACGATGAACAGTTTGTTTCTCTCTATGGCACTGAGGAATACCTGGTAAGCAACACTCTGAACTGGGGTTATGTCAGTTAAAGTCCTTTGGTGTAAACTCACTTAGGTTGAAATACTCCTATATCATCACTTGATACTCTAGATCCTTTTCAAGCATAGCATCAAAGTTTTTCAACCCAACTAGAGTAGAAACCAGACTGTTAAGCCCTTTAGAAAAACAAAAGTTATGGAAAGTCATAGAAATGTAATGGAGTATTACATCAGGGTCACATTGGAAACAGTGTAATAATATTTATAATAGTCAGAAACTGCATTTGTAAAGTAGCTTTTCAAAAACAAAAAGTGCTTTAAAGACATTACATAAAAATAAACAATTAGGAAGCTAGGAATTATTACAGAAAGTAAGTGTGTGGAACTGTATGAATTCAAACACACACAATAACACAATACATAATAAGTCTTTTACACGTGTTCCTCTGCAGCATCCTGACATGTATGAGCGGGCTGTGCTGAGGAAGGACCACCAGAAGAAGTACGGGGCCACAGTAGATCTGTGGAGCATCGGCGTCACCTTCTACCACGCCGCCACCGGCAGCCTCCCCTTCCGGCCGTTTGAAGGGCCTCGCAGGAATAAGGAAGTGATGTAAGAACATGTTATCATCCCTTTTGATTTTTATGGACTGATCTAGGTTGCAGAACATGATCGACATCCAAGAATATGGATCAAGGAACAGTTCACTCCAAAATGAAAATTCGTATGAAAGTTTGTATGACCACAAAGCACACAGCAAGTTAACTACTGCAGTTGAAAGGGTCTGATTGTTAGAGTCCAAAAAACGGCAAAGGACATTAAAAAATGACCCGCAAATTTCTCTAAACAACTTCTGCAGCTTAGTCCAAGTGTTTTGAAGCCAAACGGTTGCATTGTGGATCCAAAAGCCCTAGATTTACCTCAATACATAGCTGGCCAGCCAATAGAGGAGGTTGTGGGACAGCAAGGTCTCTATTGGCTGGTGAGTTACAAACAGAACGAGACAATTTCCTTGTTTCAGTTGCCACACTACACAAGAAGAAGTTAGCGCTTCCTCTAGCTAGAATAACGCTACATAATGAGGTAAGTGCTTATAGAAATCTGATGGTCATTTCATGTCCTTCTTTATCTGTAAACAACCAGACCCCATTCACTTCAGTTCTTTAGGAGAAGGTTGAGATGGAACTGCTGTAGCTAACTCACTGTGTGTCTGGTGGTTGTGCACACTCCAAGCTTCCTTTAAGATGTGTCTTAACTGAGCGGTGTGTTCCTCTCAGGTATAAGATCATCACTGAGAAGCCTTCTGGCACCATCTCCGGCCAGCAGAAGTTTGAGAACGGGAAGATAGAGTGGAGCACAGAGATGCCAGTATCCTGCAGCCTGTCCAAGTAAGATCTCACAACTCAAATCCATTTGATTATTGGGATTTGAGACCATCATAGTTCTCTATGCCTTGCTAATTTAAATTTACAGATATAGGCTACTAGGAGCTTTCTTGGGATGCGGCTCAGTGTCTTTACATTCGAACTTTCACTCAATTAGCTGAATAAATTACTTGACTAATAATAATAATAAGAGGGTCCAAGGCACTCTGTTGCGATGTAGATTGACCTGTAATCTCTGTCCTGGGATGTCCCGTCCACAGAGGCTTACAGAGCCTGCTGACCCCGGTGCTGGCCAACATCTTGGAGGCGGACCAGGAGAAGTGCTGGGGCTTTGACCAGTTCTTCGCCGAGACCAGCGACATCCTGCACCGCACGGTGGTTTACGTCTTCAGCCTGCAGCAGGCCACGCTGCACCACGTCTACATCCACAAATACAACACGTAAGCCATTTACTGCACTGCCCAGGAGGCTGGTAGAAAGGACTTCTGCACTAGCGCTGTACAAGGGATTTTCCCAATAGAGTGATAGGAGCCAGGCTATGGGACTTGGAGATAGTTTGAAGATGTAAACATCATAACTGGGTTAGAATAACCCGGTAAGTTCATACTCTTATTATAAGAAACCTGGTTAAGATGCCTGGCTTACACACATATTAAACTGGTTATTGTGGCATGGAAACATCTTCCAGCTTTCACTTCTGGTTTTCACCATCTGTCAGACTTGCACAGCATTGAGGGCATATTTTGATGTCAACAAAAAACATGGTGAAGTGGTACTTAGTATTATTAGTATTAGTATTAGGACCATTGTTTGTTTCTCCTATATTAGAAGTAAGCTCAGTCAAAGAGAGAGGGGGAAACAGGGAAACTCAAGGTATCAATGATGGGAGACTGTGTACAGCTAAAAATCATAGTACAAGGCTGTCAAACGCACCCCATATTTTCTCAGATTGCTGCCTTCTATCATTGGAAATAGTAATTTTCTAATCTTGCTACACTTATAATCAATCATAGCCATGCAGGCATTCAGTTTCCAGTGCCACTTCCAGTGTAACTCTATTACCAATAAATAAAAGTATTCTTAACAGAGAATTATTTTCAATATCTAAAGGTAAATGGTTGCGAGACTATACCTCCCTCACAAATTCATTAGGTTCAAAGACAAATCTGATGTTGTTTGCTGTCCTCACAGCTTGAAATATATGGATACCTTTGGACATATTTTATTCTGAAGATCTACAGGATTTAGCAGTGAACCATTGTCAAATAGGTCAGATTTTGTTTTTAATACCCATCTACAGCCAATCCGTCCACATTATTGGCTATTTAATATGTGTGGGTTGTTCCAGATGGGTGCTTGGAGAGAGGTGCCATGAGATATATTATGCATCTTTTCAACCATTCAAAGGGCATTCCAGGAGGCTGAGACTGTAGGGACTTTTTTCCAAGAATCTGGACGAATTCCATATGCAAGTAAATGGAGAGGTAGGGTGTCAGAGAGGGCATTTTCTACAGCTAACCAGCCAGGAGGCTCTATTGGTGCGAAAACCAATAGCAGGTTTGGCGCAGTATGTATGAATAGTAATACTTTTTTTAATCTTGAAGTGCAAGTCCCCCTTATCTTTTGGTAAGTTAATTTCAGAGCTAATTATAGGCTGTTCTGAATTCCATTTACTTGTTTAAAGAAAGCTGACCGGTGTGTTCAGGTTTTTTGAAAATACCAGCATATCATCAGCGTACATTGCCAGTTTTGCGTAAATCTTTATTGTGATGCCTTCAGTTTCCCTTCAGTTTGACTCCTTAGTGCCTCTGCAAGTGGCTCATGCTCTAAATGAAATAGTTGCAGAGATAAGGGGCAGCCTTGTCAAGTTCCTCTTTCTAGCGGGGCAAAAAGGAGAAGTTCTATATGCATTGTGTCCATTTAGTAAACAGGACCACACCCAAATCTCTATAATGTGAAAACCAAGTACTTCCACTCTACTTGGTCAAACACTTTTTCAGCATCTAATAGCAATGCAGCAGCAGGAGCATTCACCTTCTTGGCATAGTATGTTTTAGAATAATTGCCATTATCAGAGCTATATAGTCAATATACTGATTGGAAATAAAAGCATCTTAATAAAGTGAAAATTTTGATACATTTTAAAATCTATATAAAGTGAATTTGGTGTATGATTTGAGCATGAAGACAGATTTTTTCCTGTTTTTGACTAAAGTAATGATTCCTTCTGCTGTAGTTTCCCTGATTGCCTCACTTGCAAAAAAGATTCATCTAACCTTTTTAAAATAGAGCATCTGCAAATCCATCGCTCCCGGGAGCCTTTGGCTTGGGTAATTCCCTTATTGCATCATGTGTTTCCTTTGTTGAGATTGATGCTTCAGGTTTTTCTCTAAAATCATCTTGCAATACTGGGAATTTAATCGCATCAGAAAACTCAGCATGATCACTATCTGTACTTGAGTATGAGATAAAGTCACCTCCTATGACAAAAGGCATGTGAGGAAATTGACTTCAGTCAGTAAAGAAAGCTGAATCCCCATTAGGCCATATAGATTGAGAAATTCAGTTTTTTCATAATAATGAATCTACCATTTGGATCTATAATGCGTGATTTAATGTCATATTTTATAGTCCTGTTAATTAATATTGCTACTCCTCTTGCTTTGGGGGAAAAGGATGTCAAATATCTCACCATTCCAGTCTTTTTTAATATTTTCCTTATTTGTATCTAACAGGTGAGTTTCTTGTAGCATTGCTATATTGCACTTTCATTTTAAGTAATTAATAATTTGCCTTCTCTTCACTTTTCTACTGTAAAACTACAGTATATTCAAATCAGATTCACTCATATTGACTTATGTTTGTTAAGAAATGGTATAAATGGAAAAAGAAGGAGCTTTGGATAATTTACACTTGCATAGACCTCACACACCATTCCAAGCCCAAATTGACCAATGGGACAATCTACCAAAAACTTAGTAAATTTAACATAAAGAAGACGTTGACCAATTCACCGGGTGACTCTGTGCATGTTGTAAAGCTGCAGTTCTTCGTTTGTCCACAGGGCCACGCTGTTCCAGGAGCTGCTCTCCCGCAGGACCAGCATCCCGTGCCACAACCAGGAGCTGCTGTACGAGGGCCGGCGCCTCGTCCTGGACCCCAACCGCCAGGCCATGAGCTTCCCCCGGACCTCCAGGGACAATCCCATCATGCTCGTGAGCCGCGAGTCCGTAGCCACCGTGGGACTCATCTTCGAAGACCGTATGTAGCCGAGGATCCTCCTTTAAAAAGTTTGAAAAAGTGTTGAAATTAATTATCTAAATGTAATTATTTTTGTAATGCAGTGTTATTTTTTTCACCATGTAATGACAGGTGTGCTCACTCATACAGAACAGGGTTAGTAGTACAATACAAACCCTATCTGCTTTACTAAACACAGCTGGCCTTAACAGTTAATTTCCTGGTGTGCTTTTTCTTATTCTGCCCATTTATAGTTCAGAACTTTCATTAGTTATGTTCAATCAGAGATATGCTGGGTTTGCCAGCTGGGTTTCTTCATTTTGGATTTTAAATTGGTTTTAAATTCAATTCCAGGTAGCATTAAAAAGGTCTTAAAAAGGTTTATGTTTGGCTTTCTGGAAACTGCAGATACTCTGTCATACTGTATCTCTTTCCATTCTTGGTTGTCCTGTGGTCCTCTGTACCTCTGTTTTTAGAATGTATAGGGTGAACATTCATGAAATGTCTTAAATCATATTGTGTAAACTTAAAAATGCTGTGGCTCCTCAGTGCTTTTTTCTAATGGAAAATCAGCCCTGTCATACTGATCTCTATTCTGATAGGACCTACTGTGTTTTTTTTTATTCTCATGTTTATTGCAGTGGTGAAATTGGTCTCTTTCATTCTAACAGTTATTGAAAAGATGTTAAAAAAAAGTCTAAAATATAACTAGAGACAGATGGAGAGGAGCTGAAGAGAGAGATTTTGAATACAAGACAAAGCCAAACAGGAAAATCCTGTGTGTTTAACCCTTTGTATGTTTTTTCCTCACAGCCAGCCCCCCTAAAGTGCAGCCTCGCTACGACCTGGATTTGGATGCCAGCTATGCAAAGGTACCGATTCCACATTACTGTTGAGTCCAAGACTATTGAGTCTCCTGATTAATGTCATTTTGAAGGATAAGATCAAGCTCAAATCTGAAAAAATGGCAAGTCAAGGCAAAAAAAAAGGCAAAGAAAACATTTGAGACCGTCATCAGTCCTCATCCAAAAGTAGAAACTGTCCTGTTGCCAAAGTTCAGCTTCCTGAGCACCTTGAAGCACCAGTGACATGAAGGACAACAACACTTTTTCTCCAAAGAAAATGAACTGTCCACTCCACCATGTATCTTGTCTGAGACCACAGGAAGGCTGAGAGCAGAGAAGACACAGGCAGGCTTGTTTTTCAAGAATTCAGAGGTAGAATTTAAACCACGAAACTCTTTCAGGCCACAGCTTACCAGTATCGATAGTGTGAAAATGACTCTGTTGCTGGACATCTTTAGTAAAATCACCAGTCCAACAGTACAACAGTAGTAATGGCTGAGAATGACACTGGAGAGGATGAAAGCCTCTATTTTTTCCCCTGTGAGGCTTTCCAGTGACTCACTGTAATCAAAGGAAATGAAGCCTCGTCTCTTTGGCTTTCCAGGAACATTTTGCATGCGTGTCATGTGCATCTGTACACGTGTGATGTGGTTTTTGTGGACGGAAGACAGTTGGCTATCACAGAAACGGATTCATATCAAGCCTTAAGTAGAAATTACATGTGCACACGGTACCGAACGTGTAGGCGTAGGCGTTGGATCTAGCTGCTCTTAAATTCATTTAATTCATTCATCTGCACTACATCTAATAGCTCAGCGCTCTGCCATGGCCTTGAACTATATAATTGGTGTGCTGTTATGAATAATTTAGCAAATGGGCCATTGAGTGATTCACAGCCCATATGTACTTGTGACTCCATGAAGGAGGAACAAGTGGAACTAGTGTTAGACTGATGTATTAGTTTGCCGATATCGGCCTTAAATATTGAATATTGGATCTGGTCCATTCAGCATCAGTCACCCTCCGATATGATGGATATGATGCAGTTTGATTGATTCCATATTTATTGTTTGATTTCAGATTGTATGGATTATTATTATTCGAATTTCAGTCACATGAATTTGTTGGATTTGAACCTGCCCATCGAATGCGTCAATGCATTTGTTTTTAAACAGCTGATTGAAATGCAAATTTTATCATTAATATTCAAATGTCTGTTTAATCTGAGTCATTTCAGTCAATTCATAGTCATATCTATGTAATCTTGCCCCAGTAGCGGTGTCGGTCTTGAAAAAACAAATCCTCGGCAGAACCCTAAAGGCAACACACACACACACACACACACACACTCACTCTCACACTCACATGCTTGCTGTGGTTCAGACTTTTGCAGGTGATGTCGGACACTTGTGGAAAACCTCAGAGTCCCTGCTGGTGTATCAGGAACTAGTGCGCAAAGGAGTACGCGGTTTAATGTAAGTCCAGTGTGTGTGTGTGTGTGTGTGTGTGTGTGTGTGTGTGTGTAAGACTGTAAACAAGGTGATGGGGTATGTGAAAATGTGAAAAAGAAAGGTGTCTAATTTGGCTTTTACTCACTTAAAGATGCAATAATTCAGGTTCAAAACTCGGAAGTTGCTTGCGCTCTACGTGATCAAACGCAACATCTCGCCACGTGGAAAATATAGGAAAGCGTTATGAGTTATGTGTTCATTATGAAAACACCATCTCTACATCATGTCTCCATTCACCCAGTGAGCTCATGAAGGAGGACTACAGCGAGATCCTGCACAAGAAGTCCGAGGTTATTCATCTATGTAACTACTGCACGCAGATACTGGAGAGGACCGAACAACTGTGAGTCCCACACACACACACACACACATCAGTTATGTTTATCATTTATGTTGATGTGATTTTAATATGATGAGCTGGTGTTGTGTGCGACAGGTTTGAGGTTTTGATGCAGGCCAACATGCTGTCCTCGGAGTACGATGAGATCTCAGACATGCACAAGAAAGTTCTGAGAGTGAGTCCTCGCTTCCTTTTCCTGCCTTCAGCGTCTTGACATGCTTTGTTGTGTGTGGTGTTGTGCATCATAGTATGACAGGGGTAATATTGCACTTGTATAATATAATAAATTATAATATCATACACTTATAAGGTATACCTCACTAGTACTTTTGTCTCCAGAACAGCCCGTTCTAATATTTAGAACAGTATTTGGAACAGTAACTAACCCTCTCCATCCTGTCTGCATGCTGCATATTTATGCTTTATTTATGCATGAGTCACTGTCTGGAGGAGCGAGCTGTTTGCGTAAGCAGAGAGGTTTACCTTATAAAGTGACCACTGAGTGTATCTGGAAAAAAAGTTAAAATTAGAATAAAGAATAAATGAGAATATAATGTAATCCACGTGTGTGTCTACCCGCTGCAGATCTCCAGCTCGTTGGAGCCCATGGAGCGAACAACGCAGGATATCAAGAGCAAGTTCCTACCAGGGGGGCTGCTGACCGACGCCTGGACACAGCAAGTGGGCACACACCCCGAGGACAGGAAGTAAGAGAGAGTGTGTGTGTGTGTGTGGGGTTGATATACAGTATACGCGTACAGCTGATACACTCATATGTGAATATGTGAGGATGAAAGATTAGTCACCGTCTGACCCTCGGCCTCTCTTCGCAGCGTGGAGAAAATCAAAGTGCTGCTGGACGCCATCACAGCCATCTACCAGCAGTTCAAGAAGGACAAAGCAGAGCGACGTGAGTTTTGAGGAACTAGTGGAAACTGGCCGAGCACTAGTTCCATGCCCGCCAGCTGTGAGCGTAGAGAAATGTGACATGAAAGAATCAATCTTCCAATGTCACTGTAGTGAAAACTAGACAGTCGTCATCAGCAGGCAGTGGTGGAAGAAGTACTCAGATCTTTTACTTAAGTAAAAGTAGAAATACCACAGTATAAAAATACTCTGTTACGAGTAAAAGTCCTGCATTCAAAATGTTACTTAAGTAAAAGTACAAAACTATTAGCATCAAAATGTACTTAAAGCAACAAAAGTAAAAGTACTCATTATGCAGAATGGCCCATTTCAGAATAATACAGTATATATTATATTGAATTATAATTATTGATACATTAATGTGTAACCATCACTTTAATGTTGCAGCTGGAAAAGGTGGGGCTGATTTCCACTACTTTATATACTGTTGGGTAGCTTACAGTAATCTATTATAATACATCACAATTTATTAGTTGATTATATTTTGTATAATAATCTGAATCTGCAAAGTAACTAGTAACTTAACTTATATTTCCCTCTGAAATGTATTGGAGTAGAAGTATAAAGTAGCATAAAATGGTAATACTCAAGTAAAGTACAAGTACCTCAAAATTGTACGAGTAAAAGTACTTAGTTACTTTCCACCTCTGTCAGCAGGTCTATAAAGGTTATTACCCACAGGTATTTCAGACATGGCATTCAACAAGGACCTAATGAAAATCTTACAGGCTCTTAGACACAGCAGCACATGGACATGCTGGACTTTCTGCCAAGCAGAAAAATCCTCTAAAAAGTGTAAAAATCTATTGATGTATTGGTCATGTGAGTTGCCGTATGAACAAAACTAATTTGAGATTTTGTCCTACCACAATTTTGTATTAGGTCTGCCTTACAATGAGGAACAAATCCATAAATTTGACAAGTAAGTTCACTGTACTGTTTGACAGCAAATCACAGCATCACACTGTACTTTACCTTCTCTCAGTGTGTTAGTCTGAACTTCCTCAGTATCCTCCCTGTTTTTGGTCCTGAGCTGCGTTTCTGTTTTTCACAGACAGAAGCTGGTCCTCCATGCCAGTAAGGCCAGATCTTTGTTCACAGAGGAGTGTGCGATGAAGTATCGCCTCTTCATCTCCAAGAGCGAGGAGTGGATGAGGTGAACCAGTCACTGCTTCTCTTGATTGATTCTGTTTATATGATCTGATTGGATGATGATGATAATGGCGATGATGATGATGATGATGGTGATTGTTCTACTAATTTTTACATAAAAATCAGAGAACTTAGCATAATTTCAGCCTGACTCTTTGTTCACCTACAATAACAGAATGCATGAGTGGCATGTTGATCAGGATGTGGGCCTGGCTTGCTCTAAAAACCCCATACTGCTTAGCAACCTAGCGTACAGTATCAGCTCTGTGGCAAAGCATGGTCTCTGTTGCTCTCATGTTTGCAGGAAGGTGCATCACGTGAGGAAGCAGCTGCTGGGTCTGTCCAGCCAGCTGATCAGCATCGAGAAGGAGGTGACCATGCTCATGGAGAGAGTCATCAAGGTGAACATTACAAGTGAACGCTAACTCAGCGCTAGGTCCATGCTTGCTAGCTGTGAGCGTCTTGGCTAACAAGCCGTCTAGATTACTACAAACCCAAGACTGCCAACAATGGTGACCGGCTACAGCTGATGCTAACCAAGCTGAACACTTACAAACAAAAGCACACAAAACAAATTAATCTACGGTAAAATGACGTTAGTTGATGATAGTTAGCTTAGTTAGCTTATCAGGAAACATGGGAGCTAGAAATGAATCTTCTACTAGCTAGCTGAACACTTCTACAAGCAATTTGAATTGTGGAGAAATGTCAAATGGACGAATGTCAAAGGTTACTACCACAGGTATTTCAGACATGGCAATTCAACAAGGACCTAATGAAAATCCTACAGGCTCTTAGACACAGCAGCACATGGACATGCTGGACCTTCTCCAAACAAAATAAAAATGTAAAATTGTGTGTGTGTAGCTGCAGGAACAGTTGCCTCAGAAGGTGTTGCCCCTGGCGTCCAGTGGGATGAAGCCGCAAGCCTACCTGAGCCAGAACACACTGGTAGAGATGACCCTGGGGTGAGGACAAGACCAGCATTTATCACTCTTCATCATCCTCACACCTTCCATTTAGAGTGCTGAGGGTGTGAGGCATTTAAAGGTGCTGTGTGTGTCATTTTAACATCAATGAATCATTACCACATTCATTTTGAGACATTAATAGTGAGCCATGGGTTCAGATTTGGAGGGAAATCTGCTGGATCGCTTTACGGCACAAAACAGGAAGAGGGCGCTGTTCCTTCTTCCAGAGCAAACAGAGCTAAAGCTTTCAGAATTTCTGGCAATGGCAGATGGTGGAAATGTTGATGGCAAAATCACTTCCAACATGTTTATCCTCTTCAGGGAGGGGGAGGGAGACCGGAAGCAACGGGGCTTATGGGAAATGCAGTCTTAATGTGGAGAAACACTAGCACTAACAATGCTGGTGTGAGATGCTACCATACTATCATTTGTTCACAGTAATTATGCCAAGGTATCACACTTAATTTGACAATAATATATTGATGGTTGAAAAGGCTACACAACGCACCTTTAAGGAAGAGTTTTACAGTAATATAAATATAATTTAGTTAGTGTTTGGATACTTAGCATAGTGCTAACCCCGACTGTCTTTCAGCATGAAGAAACTAAAGGAGGAGATGGAGGGAGTGGTGAAGGAGCTGGCAGAGAACAACCACTTCTTAGAGAGGTGAGGCCGCATCTAACAGACATCCTGCCATTGTCATCTGTTGTCTGAAAACCTGAATCCAGTCTAGAAGCAGATCGCTGAGAATTACTACATTTCCCCTCTTCAGATTCGGCACGTTGACGCTGGACGGAGGGTTGAGAAACGTGGACAGAATCTGAGACGAGCATCACCACCCGCATCCGAGAGAGAGAGAGAAAAAGTCGTCTTAAGATTGCCAATATGTACATACTCCGTGTCTCTACGTTGTAAATACTATGTCCAACCTGTAAGATTTTGTATCTACCGGCATTTCCCCCGATTCTGTCAGTATAATCTATTCATGAACCTCAGCAGAGGAAGATCCTGTACATGTAGGCTGCTGTACAACCAAGGCTGATTGCATTGTTCAGTTCTTTTCAGTTTATAAACAGCATTGTGGCGGATATTATGGCGGATGCTTGTCTGCTTCACATGCCTTTAGATGCTTAAAAAAATTGTTTTTATATGATTGTTATTGAAGGAATACAGATTAGTTGAATACTTTTATTAAATTTAAACAAACCGTTATTTATTATCCTTAAAGACCCACCAACAATCATTACATTTTTTTATTTGCCTGTCCTATATTTTCCTGCACAAAACAAGTTATTGGTTAAGTATGGGAGTTATTACTGTGTTTATGTGATATAGCCAGGCATTTGCAACATGCAGGACCTATTCTCACTTTACCTTTCAAGATTTATGGACAAAGGGATCGAACTGAATCTGTAAGGCATCCGCTCATTATCATCCTTTGCTCTATAAAAGCTGTAATTTGTTGTTTTTTTTTGTTAATAATCAGCATTCAAAATGTAAAATGACTGTTTGAAAAACCTGTAAATAAATATCTTATGAAAGACGGCGTTGCCTGAGTGTGTGGTGTTTCAACTGGGAATCCTCATTTAAAATCAGGCACCATAGGCCTCCATAGAATATTACATATCATACTTATTTCCCCTTTAAAACAAGCATTCGCCTTGATAAAGCATCTCACCGTTCCTCTTATACCGTCTGTATCTTTCCCCTCTCTCCACCAGCCTTCAGCCATACTTCACCATCACCACCACCACCATTGTTGGTCTCCCATAGCGACCGGTCTGTTGGAAAATCACCCTCTCCTCAGCGCTGCGGTTGCCATGGCGATATGCTGCGACAGCAACCCGTCAGCATCGGACGAGTAATTGTAGATGGACGGCATTATCCCCTTTTATAGAGCAGACATGTTGAAGGCCTACAGTGAGAGAAAACAGCCCCGTATGGTGTGATACTACACATACTGGCATTAGTGGTGGTGTTATGTTAATGAGGCCAGCATGGATAGGCTACCACTCACAGGACAAGCTGGTTTCTTTCAGGTCCTCAGTAGACGGGATCTGCCAGTGCTGTTCATCGAAAGGCTGAACTGGATCTCAGTGGATGAGATTTTCAAGACAAATATGACTTTACTCTTTCTACAGTTACTTAGTTCTATAATGAATCTATGCCTTCTGCCCAGTGCATGCTGGGATAGAAAGTCTATTTGTGGAATGAATGTGACAGAATACAGCAGGCCTGAACTCACCAGAGGAAGTGATGAAAGCTCTGCATACTGTCCATGTTTTCATAAATGTATTATCATAAATACTACAGTGTGAGTCATGGCTGGTGTCCTTCGACTTCACTCATTCACTTCAGTGTGAATGGATCTCTGCTGTCCTCCACTGCCTTGAATGACAGTCAGGATCTACTGTACAGAACAAAATATTCTCACAGGAATAATCTCAATTTAAACCATATTCAAATTAATATGTATTATTTTAAATTACAATAATATAATGATAGATAATAACAGTTGTATTTGTATTTTTCATATTATTTTATTTTCACAATAAGTATACATAATATAGACGTTATATTAAAATATATAATACAATTTCTAATAATAAAATATTTAAAGTATAGTATAGTAGTATGCATAGTATAGTTTCATAGTATGCCTTGCTTTCTGGAGAATATTATCCATACATACCTTTTTAAATTAAGTATTTCTAACTTTTTTATTTTTTTTATTAAGTATACGTTAATATATAGGCTAATAATAAAATGTTTACAATTTAATATTAATTTTAATTTATTTTTTCATATTATTATTTGTCTTTAGGCTTCCTGTGGATCATATATTATCCACAAATATCCTCATTTTTTTCCAAATGAAGAATAGCCCACAACACAAAATTGTAACAAAATCATATAATAATAATGATAATAATAATCACAATCATAAGAATAAGAATAATAAATTAGTAGCCTATTTATTAATATTAATTTTAATTTTCCAAATGATGTCTCATATTTATGCTTCATGAATTATACATGATCTATAAATATTCCTTTATATATTTTATTGATTTACAGAACTGACTTTGGGTTTTCAGATTCCCTTTCTTACCATTGAACCATTTCACAGTTTTGGGGTTTATTTCTTTTTGACGCAAATACTCTTCCATATCTTTTCAAACGAGTCGGACACCGCGTCTCCTGTCAGGAAGAAAAACATGAATGTGGTGGTACAGTCCTCTTCCTCCTCTTCCTCATCTTCCTCCTCCTCCTCCTCCTGTCAGCATCAGTCCCAGTGAGGACAACACACCGATCGACCATGTCTGAATCCACGGACCTTCCGCGGCTTTTCCATACGCAGTGAATCCCGAGATAAAATGCAACCTTTACCTTTCTCTGGACCGGTGAGTGCGTTTCTTTCCTATCCGCCTATCGTCAATACAATACTGATCGATACTGACATGTATGACGCTGTGCGGTGCGTTTTTAGTACAAATAACAGACAATCATGCCAGCAGCTGTGGCGGAATATCACCGGTTATTCGTCTTTGTGATGGTTTCATCATCTGATTTTTTTTTTTAACATCAGTTATCCATAACAGTGAATCAGAATCAGGAGAAATGATGAAGCCTATTATAGGCCGATGGATGTTTTTTTTCCCCTCCTTCCCCTGCTTTGCCTTCCATGGTGTGAAATGATGAAATGGCTTGTTGGGCATCTTGGTGATGTGGGTTTATCTCAGATGGATGGATTATTATATGATATTGTATGATGCTTTAAGGTAAACATGAAGCCTATAAGACAACTAGCCTAATGCCCACTACATATTTAAAAACGTAGACCTATTTTTTTTATCATTACCCAGTAATGGCATTTGACCAGTTAAGGGTTTTTAATAGGCTATTTGTCAATGCATTATTTTTAAATGTCGTCTACAGTCATGTGTACAGTAAATGTGGCAGATAAAGGCTCCATGCTGCAGGTTGATATATAGTGTTGTGTTGTCCAATAATATATCCTATAGGTTACTATGACAGCATGGTATCCTGCAATGGTGGAAGTAACTACTTGCATTACTGTTGCATTAGATTTTTTGTGAACTGAGTATGTTTTGAAGTCAGTAATTTTACTTTCACTTAACTACATTTTGAAGTATCTGCTACATTGTAAATCACAGAGTAGGCTAATTTTGTAGTCTCTCCATAAGCACAAACATCTGAATAAAAACCTAATAAAGCAACTAACTCTAACATTATTAGGCTAATGTAAATTTAATATCATAAAATCCTCAAATTTATCCATGATAGCATTAGTTAATGTACATCCAGCCACAGTATTATTGGTTTGTGTTGGTCTGTAATTGTTATTTGCTAGCCTTGCTAGCAGCAAAACAAAATGTCAGTGTAGCTGCTAACAAGGATGGCCATTTTCAGTTAATTTTTATTACAGGTTAAATAATGACGTGGATTTCTGATAAATTTCAGAAAGTTCTTTTTTATAAAGCACATTACAGTCTATAAAACATGTAGAATATCACATCTGTAATATAAGTCAGTAACTTTTACTCTGAGTAGGCTACATTTTACATTAGCTACTTTTTTAAAACTTTAAGTCGATTTTTACACCAGAAATTTTACTTAAAGCCGACTAAAATTACTTACTAGTACTTGAGTAGGATTTTTTTATACTCTTTCCACCCACAGTGTCCAATATATGACTACATATGACTAGTTTTTTATTGCCCAATATGTAGCCTATATGACTACAGTGTTGTGCTGACCAATATATGAATATGACTACAGTGTTTTGTTATCTAACATATGAATATTACTACAGTGTTTCGTTATCCAATATATGAATATGACTACAGTGTTTTGTTATCTAATATATGAATATTACTACAGTGTTTCGTTATCCAATATATGAATATGACTATAGTGTTTCGTTATCCAATATATAAATATGACTACAGTGTTTTGTTATCCAATATATGAATATGACTATAGTGTTTCGTTATCCAATATATGAATATTACTATAGTGTTTTGTTATCCAATATATGAATATGACTACAGTATTTTGTTATCCAATATATGAATATGACTTGTTGTGTTGTCCAGTATATGACTACAGTATTGTGTTATCCACTATATGAATATGACTACAGTTTTGTGTCGCTCTGGTTCACGGAGGCCTGCTAACCAGCAGACAGACCTGGGTGGATCAGGTTGCTAAGGGGAAAAGCCACCAGAGTAAACACGAAGGCAACGATAAGCAGAAAGCTTTTCCCATGCGAGCTCCTTCAGATCCTTAATGGCCGACCCCAGAGAACAGCTGGATCTCTATGGACGCCAAGCTAGATCCCTGTGAAGGATTAATGAAATCAACTGGCAGCGCAGGTTGTGACTGTAAATTAGCCGCCGCTGAGGGTTTGCTGACGTTTCAGGCGGTTAACCTCAATTCATTCCTCGTCAGTGAATAAAGTCACATGAATGTTTCCAGGACATTTAAGAAAGCAGTTTCCACACAGTCACTATTGCTAAATAAATGCATCCATAGAAAGTCCTTAATGAAGCCTTCAGTTTCTTGTGAACTGCCATGCATGAAGATGGTGAGCGCAATCCACGTTTTCCCCAGAAGTGATTTCTCAAGTGTGCAAGTATGACTTCATTAGACATTTCCCTGTGTTATTTCGGAGTCATTCCTATGTTCCCAGGGTCCTATGTTCCCCAGATTTATATGGCACATAATGGGAACATGACAAAGGGTCCTATGTTCCCAGGGTCCTATGTTCCCTAGCTCTATATAGCACATAATGGGAACCTGAAAAAGATGTTCCCCAGCTCTGTATTCGCTTAATATGGTTAGTTAGGGTTAGGGTTAGGGTTTAGGGTTAGGGTTGGGGTTAAACATAGGACCCTGGCAACATAGGACCCTGGGAGAGCACATATGTAGATCTTGGGAACATATGACCCTGGGAACATAGGACCCTTTGTCATGTTCCCATTATGTGCTATATAAATCTGAGGAACATAGGACCTTGGGAACATAGGATCCTGGGAACATTGATACGCTCCCGTTATTTCAAGTCCCTGACAGCTAAGGCGTTTTGGTGGCTCAATCAACAATGTTAGGATTCTTAATTAGTAGACAATCCTGTCATCCCCTGTTAATATCTCCATAAAAGCTCTGCTCTAACCCACAGACATGTAGAGATAATCTCATAAGTGTTAGCATGGAGTCTACTACCACTCAACATAGTGTACGCTAAAGTATTAGCATGGAGCTACTATCACTCAACATAGTGTAGGCCTATGGTAAAGTGTTTGGTGTCTATGTTCTCATCACTTAACAGGGATTAAGCTGAATATTGGTGTATTCCTTAAGATCTCATAAATAACTAGAAGGGCACTCGGAGAGCGCAGACCTCCGCCAAGGTTTGTGCTCAGATCCGCTCTAAAAATTTAATGGGTTCTTCCTTTGCCCATGCTACACCCTTCCATGAAGTTTCATGAAAATTGGGCCAGTAGTTTTTCCGTAATCCTGCTAACAGACAAACAAACATACAAACGGCACCGAAAACATAACCTCCTTGGCGGAGGTAATAACCCTGGTACAATGTGCTAGTCATTCTGAGTGCAGGCTGCCACTAACACGTTTGAAACCCAGGTCAGATGGGGCTTCAGCTTGACCTCATCACCATTGTATTGAATCAGAGACCATCATGGCCCAAGGGCAGGCATCCTCACCAGGGTCCTTTCAGCAATTACATTACTTTGAGGTTATGTAACCAGCAGATATTACAGCCAATGTGTGTTTCTCATGGGAACAGAGACATCTTGGTCTTTGTTAGAACAACATTATGCAGTTACACAGATATGTGCAGATAACAGAGCTCTCTAATACCAGTATAACTTCATGACCATATCTGTTTTTTAGAAGATATTCTATCTATTTATCCATCTATCCATCTATCCATCTATCTATCTATCTATCTATCTATCTATCTATCTATCTATCTAGAAAAGACAGAGAATCACAGTTCTGAAAGTTACAATTTCAAGGAATCAAATATTTCACCACACAGAGAGGATTGCTGTAGGGGGGTTTAGTGTCAGCAACCTTACAACCTCTTACAAAATAAAACCTTACAACAATGATCTTATTAATGACAAATATGCATTTATCTGTTTCTGTCTCCACAGCTCCTCTCTGTGGCAGTATAGCCATGGTGTATGCCCAGTCAACGGATACAGTCGGTGTCAATCCCTCCCTTTACTCCCCATCTTTCGCGTATCACATGTCCTTTAACTTCTCCGAGAGGGAAAACTCGACTGTCCTGGCAACCTTACCCACAACTCCCCTCTGCGACCAAGATGGCTCGTCCGGCAGCCAGCAGAACAGGACCTCAGTCCCTTACGAGCTGACTCCAGGTGAGGTAGCCGTCCTGGGCTTGGTGTTCGGATTTCTCTGGCTGGTCTCCATCCTCGGCAATGCCCTCGTCTGCCTGGTCATCCACCGGAGCCGGCGGACTCAGTCCACCACCAACTACTTTGTGGTGTCCATGGCCTGCGCAGACCTGCTGCTGAGCCTGGGCTGCGCCCCCTTCGTCCTTCTGCAGGTCATCTCCGGCCGATGGCCTCTGAGCGCCGCTGCCTGTAAGGCCGTGCGCTATCTGCAGCACCTTTGCCCCGGTGTGCAGATCTATGTCCTGCTCTCCATCTGTGTAGACCGCTTCTATACAATAGTCTATCCCCTCAGCTTCAAGGTCTCCAGGGAGAAAGCCAAGAAGATGATCCTGGCCTCCTGGCTGTTCGATGCAGCCTTCGTCTCACCCTGCCTCTTCTTCTACGGCTCTACATCCACAGACGGCAGCGCTGGTCATTGTGACTTTTTCCTCCCGGACAGCTGGGGCAGTATAGCCTATGCTGTGGCTCACCTCCTCTTCGGCTTTGTGACCCCAGCAGCGCTGATAGTGTCCTTCTACCAGCGGGTGGTCCGCTACATCTGGAGGATCAGCGCTGATGGCCACACGGTGCGCCGGACAATGAACATCGTCCCAAGGACTAAAGTCAAGACCATCAAGATGTTCCTCATGCTCAATTCTGTGTTCCTCCTCACCTGGACACCCTTCTATGTGGCCCAGCTGTGGCACCCAAGGGAGTCTAATGGCCTGAGCAGGCAAGGGGCGCTGTTCTTTACAGCCATTGCCTGGATCTCCTTCAGCTCCACAGCATCCAAACCCACCCTGTACTCTGTCTACAATGCAAACTTCAGAAGGGGCATGAGGGAGACCTTCTGCATGTCGTCCATGAAATGCTACCGCAGTAACGCTTACACCATCACAGCAAGCTCTCGCATGGCCAAAAAGAACTATGTCGGGGTGGTGGACATCCCGGTGCCAGCAAAGACCCTCACTAAGGACTCTGTTTATGACACCTTTGACCGCGAGGCAAAGGAAAAGAAGCTAGCCTGGCCCATCAACGCTAATCCTCCTAACACTTTTGTGTAAGCGAGCCAGGTTTTGAAACTGTGAACATACAAAGATGAATTAATCAGATACTTTGTTAAAAAACTATTCAACAGCACAGTATCAATGTCGGGTGAGTTAGCTGGGGTGCTAACATATTAGCTCTGTATATTCAGTTGTAACTTAGAGCCAAGCCCCCAACAGAATAAGTGTTTAATTTGTATAGAGGGCTTTCTGGTGATGTAACGCACTCTCTGGCAGCCATATTGGAGGTCCACAGTTCTTTGCTCTTGAAACTGACAACTCAACATCATTCCATAGATGTGGTTCATTTCTGAGCAGTTTTTGAACTGATCATTAGCTAGCTAACCACAGTATCTGGTCAGCTAAACACATCTGATCTAGGGCTAAGGACAAAACAGTTTACTCTGTCACAGTGACCTAAATTTGGAATGTACCATATCAAACTATTAAGTTTTACTTCTAACATTACTGAATTGGCCTACATCCACACCACAACAGTCTTTTTCAGGTGTGTCTCTTTTATATATACATTCAGACAGTGTTTGGGTACAGCTAATTCTCCAGTGGACCTCCATGATGGCACCAGACGTGGTTGCTGGGAGATTTGTGACACAACTGTAAAGCCTCTACATGTTGGATCACCAGCCGAATCTCAAATACAGTACATGTAGATTTAATGTGTATATTGCAGTTTAAGGGATTTCTCAGGTAGTGCAGTCTGTGTTCAGTAGCCTACCCTTTTCCAAATGTTGCCACCAGAGATGTGGCGATATGGAAAAGACAAAGGGAATTCATTTGTAACATTTGTCGCCCATAAACGTTATGTTCACTTGTATTCTGTTTTATTCTTGTGATTCCCGACTGAGCGAGGGCTAAAGCCTGTATAAGTCACATATTACAGAGTGAGAGAGCTGAGATCTGCACACTTGTGATGTCTATGCCAGATCCATCTGCCTGAAGAGGACACTGCCATTCCCTCATTTTCTCACCTTTTATAATGCTATACCCGCTTGTAAAAAGATATCTAACATTGTGTAATGATACACTTGTGAAATGCCTAATTTCTGTATACTGTCAACTACTGTGATTTCAAGGTCCATGCTTTATACAGAAGTGAAAATAAATTCAATTAAAATATATGATGCATATACTATCCATATGTGGGTCTAATGTTTTAAACTATAGCCAGAGAACATGCTATGAGAAAAAGATTATTTGAAATATGCTTAGTAAGATGACCAAAAAGCAAAGACACAAATGGCTTGAATGCAGCGTACATGTCTGTTTTATTATATCACCATTGTTGCTCTTACATGCTTTGTCTTTAAAGGAAGCAGAGACAAATTTACATGAATATGGAGTTAGAAAATACCCAATACTTCCCATTCGTTGATTTCCATTTGTGTTCTGGTGCGTGAAACCTAGGGGCTCTTAAGACAGCCATAATTAATATTGTTGTTTGCAAGTTTCATCGAATTAAATTTAAGACTCTTCAAGACCTTTTAATGCCAGTTACAATGAAATATAAAACTAAAATTTTGCAAAAATGAAAACTGGGGGTCTATGAGAATATAGGTCTGACTGGACTGATTTCTCACTGGAAAAACAGCGCACAGAGAAACCTCCTAAAATTGATTTTAAGATTTAAAATCCTATATTGAACTGTACTTAAGACTTTTTAAAGCCTTGAGTTTAGATAACAGCTTCTCAACCCAATCATCTCAAGGGTCTTTTTTTTTCTATTCTTTCTTTCATTTAAATAAATTCTAAATTCTTTATTCGTTGTGCGTACAGAGCAGGGTTACAGAAGTAGAGGGATTGCTGCAAAGTAAGTGCCACAGAAAGAAACCAAACCCCTGATCTACCTGCATTACACTCTCAGTTACTTTACTTATGACTGCGTGAAACAGAAAAGTGGAATTCGGACAAACATCATGATGCACACCTAGACCCAGAATCAGTTAAGTTGACCTATTACTTCTGCCCAATTTAACAAGGTGCAAATATTTTGATGGGGCTGAAGATTAGCTCAATTTGTATCCCGGGAACACAGACAATTCTGTTGATTGTATATAAATGAGTAATCCCCAGTGAAAGAGATCTTCCGCGCTCTTAGATCCAGAGGTGGTTTTAGTTTTACCATTAGGCATAGGGCAGCCAGGGTCCCACAAAAGACAAGATTCTCATTAAAAGACGGACTGAAAAGGGTGACGGTTGGGATTCAGGGGGCCCCGTGCTTGCCTTTCCTAGGGCCCCCAAATCACTACGTTCGCCCCTGCTATGATCCATTCAATTTCCGGAAGCTTAGCTGGGATCTAAGTGAGCGGAAGATCTTTTTTAACGGTGGATTCGACTGGTAACTCCAGCGCATTAACAAAAAATCCCAGGCTAGTAAACGGTAGACACTCTACTTACATAAAAGTAATACAATAACATTAATTTTGCTGATCTAAATACAAAATAATGAGAAGGCTGTGAGCCACCAGATGACTGAATCATATCAACTGGGTACAAAGGACTTTCTTGGTCAAGGAAGGAATTTTGTAAAACAGTCTTGCAGTTTATGCAACTGTATAATTCATAACTCTGTAATAATTGCGTTCACAAAAAGCAGAAGCTATTGCATGAACAAAATAAAGTGAAAGCACAACTTGCTCTGCTAAACCAACAGATCCGATCTAGACAATACATTCATGAACACAGTAATCCACAAAGTGCTTTCTCTGAGCCGATATAAAATACAAATACAAAAATATATCCAA
This sequence comes from Centroberyx affinis, assembly GCF_046629955.1. Classification (NCBI taxonomy): domain Eukaryota; kingdom Metazoa; phylum Chordata; class Actinopteri; order Beryciformes; family Berycidae; genus Centroberyx; species Centroberyx affinis. The sequence goes on from NW_027282641.1 coordinate 49,466, forward strand.
CATATATCCAATCGACATATCAACATTACTGTACATTTTGATTCCTGATGCATGTTTGGATATACTGTATATCCAGCACTTAGGCAATCTTGGCCTTGCATGCCCCGACCTCTTTGCTTCATTTTAATGCTACACCAGGAGGGCCATCTTTTGTTTGGCAAGCACTTCTAGGCATAATTCATTCATTTAAAAAAGAATCGTATTCGTAAACTACGTCCCTTTGGGCATTTTCTCATCTATAATCATCTAAAATGTTGTATAAATAAACTGATAAGGGCAGGAGCAGAGTGAGAGAGAATGGCTTCTTGATTAGACGCCTGAGCAAACTAAACCCACTCGCATGTATAACAACATACTTGATTTCCTGTTTGACATAAAAACGTCAAAATGAAGAATTTTAGGGGTTATTTAGGAGTTGGGTTCCTGACATAAATACAGCTTCATTCTATATTGGTGAAACGACAATCAAATCTAAGTTTAGATAAAGAAAGATGTGTACATATCTAGGTTGCATCTGAATAACTAGTAAATTTAGGCAATATGTAAATAAGGAATAATCATGAGCCTCTTGCGTTCTTTACTGTAACGACGTGCATGTTCCTGTGAGTCACTTCAAACAAAACCTTTTTTTTTTTTCTAAACCAGATGAAGATCGTATGGACTGAAGATGACGGACACCCCGACAGTTCTGCTCTAAAGCCTTCTTCTTGTCGTCAGTCTTTGGCCTCCTTCAGGGTGGAGGTTTTTCCGTTACTGAGGGCCTGGAGAGCTCTTCGGGCCGACTTAGCCTTGGCCATTGCTGGTTATGTTGTTTTTCCCGTTCTTGGATGCCTTGGTGCTGCTGCCTTGGGGCATTTTCTGCTCGTCGCCTGTGAGGAGGGCCTTGATTTCTGACGGGATCTTCCCCTGGTCCATGGCTGAGCACCACTGTTTGTACTGGCGGGGGAAAGAACAACACGGGTTTGTGAGGAGAATATGCGTAAGCACTGCAACCGGGGGGCTGAAATCACCAGCACCAAATGCCACTACATTTTTTTTTTTTGAGATGATAACATTTGAACACTTCCCGTTATGGAGTTATTCCTATGTTCCCAGGGTCTTATGTTCCCAGGGTCCCATGTTCCCCAGATTTATATGGCACATAATAGCAACATGACAAAGGGTCCTATGTTCCCAGGGTCCTATGTTCCCCAGTTCTAGGGTCAGGGTTAGGGTTAGGGTTAGAGACCTTCAAAATCAAATAAAATGATAACCATTGGTTTTGTTGTGTTTATATAGCTGTTTTGAAGCCTTTTTCCAATAAAAAAAAAACTGGATAATATTAATGAAATATTTTAACTTGAAACGGGTCAAATTTGACCCGAACACAATAGTTGAACTGGGGAACATAGGACCCTGGGAACATAGGACCTTGGGAACTTAGGACCCTGGGAACTTAGGACCCTGGGAACATAGGACCCTGGGAACTTAGGACCCTGGGAACATAGGACCCTGGGAACATAGATACGCTCCCTTGGTTATACAGTCTTTGGTCTGCCTGTTCTAAAACTTTGTCCCTGCTGACAACTGCACACTCTCTCAAACTGTGAGCCAATCAAAGCAAAGCAAAACAATAGCTCTGTATCAGCCATGGCTCCCGATTGGCTGCCTCTTATTCAAAGCAGTAGCATCTAAACTTCCTGGATGGTTAACTAATTTAACATTCACGTTACTCCCATGTGGTGAGTCACTTCATAATGAATGACAAACTTGATCCACTGTATAAGTGAAATTACCTGATTCTAGACACAAAGTAGCATTGAAAACGGGTAGGGTGACATACAGTATATCTATGAAAAATGTATATTTAGGTGAGATAATATGTTAATTTCAGACACTGACTACAACATTTGCTGATTAACCAAAGCACTAAAGTTCAGTCAATATCAGCTTCTATCTGTCTGGCTGGGAAGGTAATGGCTGAGGAACTAGTTACCATCTCCAGCTCCTCCCGCAGAGCACAGATGGCTCTCTCCTTACTGGAAACCAGCTCCTCCAGGTACTGGTACCGCAGCTTCTTTCTGGCTCTGCATTCCCGCGCGCTTTGTCTGCTCCGTTCCAGCTTGGCCTTCAGATCGATCTTTGCAGGTTTGCGGCCTCGCTTACCGGGTTTTTTCACTTTGCCGCCCACCATCTGTCAACAAAATAGGTCCATAAATTACTCATTAGGGTTCGGCCGATATAGAGGCTTGTCGATATTGACAATACTGGCCTTTTATTAAATACAGTATCAGATATTGACCAGTTAGTATCATCCACCTCTGGCTCCTCACTGACTACAACTGCATAAAACTCCGGGAAAAACTGCAATGACATCTTATTTTTGTACATTTTATTTATTAATTTAATTGTTCAATAATGTTTTTTGTAATTTAATTCTTCATTTAAAAAGGCAGCAATGTATCCCATTGTTTCCCCAAGCATGAGGGTCAACCTACACGTCCCTATTATTGATAATATGAAATGCATTGAATGTATCCTGTCTGCCTAACCTAGTCAGCCTCCAATTCACTTTGAGCAGAGTGACTCATCCTGATGACAGAGTCTTGGTTCTGGGTTTTGAAAGACGGTTGTTTTGTTTACAAGTATAATTTAACTGTCTTAGAAATAAGGGTTATGCAACACCTTAAACTGGAAAAACTCTGATTCACTTTATGAGATTCCATTGAGATGTTCCATAAGACCTGGCAACCCTTCATTGATTATGTAGAGACTAGGCAATAAACATCCTCTAACTCTTTGCTACAATAACTAGGTTATACCTAATGTAAGATGTCAATAATCACCATGTAAAGCAGCTTGGTACCTTGATTGATATTTATACTGTATACTGTATATGTTCTGTACGTGTCTTTTTTTATGTGTGTCTGTGTATGCAAATTCTGTACTGTTTTTGTAATATTTTATATAACTTGTATACACTGCTTACTGTTTGTTTGTTAACTAAAATACCAATAAACACACGTTAAAAAAAAGAAATAACATAAGTATTAACATGCCATTTCCCACAGTACTCAGCGTATGAATACATGAGGTTAACATCCCAAAGCATTTGTATACAAATTCACACCCTCTGAAGGTAATAACGTAGCGGATCTCTGGTTTGATTTAGACCTAAGTTATTGTTAAGTAACGAATTCAGTTCATGGTCCGATTAGCAATCATGAACATACAGTATATCTGGCCTAGTTACAGGCCCGGGTACTCTACAACTGATAAGGCTCCGTCAATCAGTAATATATTCTACCAAAACTAGGTTAGCAAGGCAACGTTAGGGAAGTTATTAGCTTTACCACAAAGCTTTCCGTCCTCAAATGAGACTGTTCGGAGTGTAGAACAAAACAAAAATGTAGCTTCAGAGCAGCGGCTCGCCTTCTTACCTTGTTGTCATCCATTTTGGTCAATCCTGACGTTTTGTTGGTTAACGTTAGCTAAGGTTAGCCAACAGCACAAAGAGAAAGGGTTACTGCGGACCAAAGTGTTGATATAAAGAAACCTCAAGTCAACCCGTGTGTTTCTTAACATGCATCACATTGTCCTAAAGACGAGTTTCATAGCTAGATAATCCGTTGTTGTGTTTCTGTCCAGTGTTTACATCATGTCGTGTTTCCTGTTGACGCACGCCAATTCGTCTCGTCCGCTGAGCTCGCGATACTACCCAGCCAGCCCAAACTGTTAAGTGAAATGATAGGACAGGATATAGCGTGATAGGTTTATCCATACATTGTGAAATCTGGTAAATGACGCCGCGCGGCCAGGAACGATCCCTATGAATTCTGGGACTTGGTGTTTTTAATTGGTGTCAACATCATATTAGGAGAACTAACCTACCAACACCTTTTTATCAACACCTTTTTATCTAAGTCTCTTAAGTCTTGCCCATTTTTATAGCTTCTATCATGTATACAATCTGGATAGCACTTCACGTTTTGGTCATATTGAAAATAGTTGGCCTACAGATATTCACAAACAATGGTTGCATCAAGCTGGAATTGCATTTGTATATTAAAGGAGACAGTTATTTGTGATATTGTTATATATAGGCCTATTTGGCAAAGGCTTTTTAATCAAGACACTGTCAAAAATAAATATTTGTTTTATAGTTGTTACATTTATTTAAAAAAAAAAAAAAAAAAAAAAAAATCCAGTCTGGCATTTTTTAGTGTCTAAGTTCAATTCAGGACTCCACAGTGTCCACTCATCAGGTTCCTGCATTGTTACTGTTCAAATTCATTCAATAAGTGAACCGTATTTGGTTGAACAACACCATTAAGCAGACTATTCTCACTGTGAGACATAGTAGCTTTCACAAAGGCTTCATTGTATCATTATTTCATGTGACCTGCCACCTGCCATAGCACTTTCCTAGAAACATTATCTTCATTTTAGCAAAAGTACGGGACGACAAATATTTCAGGCACGCTGCCGAGTCATTGAGGTTTGGGAGAAAAAAAAATTGTCAGCGATCGCGACCGTCGCGTGTGTACACAGAAATATGAAAGGTCACGCAGAGCCGAACGGATGAGCGTGGGTATTATGTGGACCACAAACAACTGGCAGGCGAATAAAAACCCGCCATTGTTGTTTCAGATCAGGGGCGGCAGCGGTGGGGAAACTGTGGGCAGCTGATGTGGCATCTATGGAATATCTAGCTCCCCCGATGAGAGTCACAATACAGTGCTAGGTGGCTCATTGATGCTCTGGATGCTTCTATTATCACTCAGACAGCATTCACTACCACAATGGCTGGGGCGAGATCTTGTGTGGGCAACATTTTCATTGATTTAGCAAAGGCTTTATTGGCACCTCCAGACACGAGACAATAGAACCTGTAAATGTTAAAAGTTAAAGTCGCAATGAAACGGCATTTTGAGAGCATCTCGCTTCCTTGATGTGATGTATTTCCTGTTGAAACAGGATGTTGGGGTTGAACATAACGCGGGGAGGCATCGTTTAAAAGCGTAACACTATGGGAGATCAGTTAGGGAGAGAAAGGCAGTTTTGTTGGATGGGTGTGGCAGAGGGGCGGGACTGTTCAAAAATCGGTGATGTTTTATTGGTTGGAATTTTTTGGTACACAGTGATGTCACCACTAAAGATTTTCCATTTCCAAGGACATAAAAGCACTGAGATTTTGTTATAGAAATACAAGAAAATTAAGTTTGTCTTTTTTTTGGGGGCATAAATAATGAATCAAATAGGTGTACAGTATGATAGAATGAGCTTTTTTTTTTTTTTTTATTTCAATGTGACTTTAAGTTCTGCCACTGTGTTTTCCATTTCCACCAGTAACAAACATAACAATCAGTAGGGAGTTCTTTCATGAATTTTTATGTAGAATACATGGTTTTGTACTCAGTTTGCCTCCATCACAGAATCTGTTGCTTTCAGGATAAAAATATGATTTTTGTTGCATTCCTCTGGCTTTTGCGGTCCTCGAGGACAAGGTCATGTGATTCGGCAGGAAGTCCCAAAAGCAACACTTTTCCCGGGACACTGAATATGACATGACATGCATAAATGATTCCACATCTTGCCAAATGATTATGTTAATTTATGGAATATGAGGACATTTGATTACAGACACCATTACAGTTGATAATACGCAAGGGAGAGCTGCAAGTTTGGAGTTCGCAGCAGTCCCACTGGTGTCTTCCAGCCCGGCAGCCGCTCTCCGGGCTTTGATCGTTTCATTCAGATTCAGCAGTCTGGGTTAACCATGCATGCTAATTGCTCCAGTATGAAAAACCTTTCTGTTTTCTTCTGCTCTTGTCACGTCCATTGTTCTCAACCTGCTTGCCCTCGTATCGCATGCTCACTACAGGGAAGTGACATGTTGCCCCTCAAAAAGCTGCATGAGAGTCAGCTGATTCTAAAAACCCATCCACCAGGAACTTCATGATTAATTATTAACTTAATGATTAATGAGACCGACCAATATTTGCTCAGGGTGAATCACCGAATAGCTGCAATCAAAAGTTCAATAGAGGAAAAAAGGTGCCGACTGCAATCATACCAGGATATAGTAAAGTGCATGCTGATTTCAGATACAGAACACTCTTTTGCACAAAAAGTTCCTGTAATGTGTTTTCCTTTTTATTATAATGTATAAGTTGTGATTTCAAATCAAACATAGCAGAATGACAGAATATGACAAAAGGATTTGTGTAGCACAGAGATTCTCAACCTTTTACATATCAAGGACCCTAATATAGTGTCTCTCTACCCAAATCTGAGAATATTTTTATTGTCAGATATGATTTTGTCCAGAACTCCATGACTATCTGTATTGTAGGTAGAGAGATAACAGAGAAACTATGATCAAAATAGTCATTCTTCTACATTGCCTAATTGTGTTAACTTAAATGAAATAATGGTGAAGTTTAACAATTCATCAATTTGCTGGGGACCGCCTGGAACCCCCTCAAGGACCCCTGGTGGTCCCCGGACCCCACGTTGAGAACCACTGGTGTAGCACATGTTTCCATGTATGCTGTGTGAATTAGACCCAAGCACAACTTATTATTTGAATCCCACTATATACTGTATATATAGATACAAATATGATTCAATCCTCAACTCCACTCCACCATCTTTAATGTTAAAGGTGCTATGTCAGTCTTTCCCAGCATGCATTGCAACATAATATGAAACTTAGGTTGTTGTAGCAGCAAATAAATAGTAATGGAAGTCAACAGGGAAAATGAAAATAGAATAGAGGTAGATGATATAATAAGAAATAAAAAACAAAATAGAAATAAAATAAATAAAAAATAGGAATAATTAGAAATGAAAACAATACAAAAATATTCCATCGATTTAGTTCAAGTAAAAAAATGTTGATATGTTCAAACATTTGCATTTATGAATGAAAAAAACAATCAAGAAGTTCATAAAAGATTCAATAGTATGGAAGAGAATTAGGGCCACCTGTGAAAAATGTATTTGAGTTCTGACTTTAAAGTCATAATTCTGACTTTAAACTCATAACGCAAATACATTTTTCACACGTGGCCCTAATCCTCTTCCGTACAAGTTTTTTCTTTGTGATGAAAAAACGATGTGACCCAAAATATGCAAATTTTGGGTCACATAAACCTGGATAGGAAGTATAGAAGAGGCCTGAGGTCGGTTAGTTAGCAGTGTGTCCTCCGCCCGGAGCTTGTACTCTACCTAATAACCAGGCCTTCAGAACAACATGTGCGATTATACGTAAGTAGACATGACAGTTTATGACATTTCTTTTTTATTCGTCAAACCAGCGGAGAGTTTGTATTGGACTGCAGGCCGGTGCGGGAAGGCTGCGTGTGCCTTTAAGAAGCCTGTTGAGTTCATTTGACTGGAGCTTCAATGACGGCATCCTTTTATTTTTATCGCAGTGACCTCATCTCTTATGGCAGGACTTTACCAAGCAGTCAGCCTCTTTCTTCCACAACTTTACTGCTCCTAGCTTCTCCCTTTTACCGCTTTTTCATCGTGAAACCAAGCCGACCGTGTCTTTAAACCAGCCCGGACGGCGAAACGGTGTTTTTTGTTCGGCAAAATTCTCTAACGGTGAGTTTCCGAAATTTCTCGCTAGTTAAAGACCAAGTCAGCAGCGGCAGCAGCATCTGGTTAACGGGGCCTAAGTTAAAGTTTTGCCCATGTGTCTCTTAACACGAAGTAACACCATGTACAAATGTTACGCGACAATACGCCGAAATAGTAAAACGACACTTTAGACTGTCTTCATATGAATCGGCCTGACAGTCGGCTGTTTGCCTTCGATACAGACTTAACAAAATGTCACGGAATAGAGAAAATGTGTCTGCAAATGTCGCGCAAACTCCATTTAACTCCTATAAACCGATATTGAAGGTTATAAACGTGAAGAGGGTCAACCTAAATCTCAGTTTACACTCCGTTTTTACTTGTGGAATAGAGTTTAACCACCATTTTAACGGCTGACATAAATCTTTAAGCGGTCAATTCGGAGTATACATCAAAGCAAGTTGCGTCAAACTAATGTAAGCTATATGTGGATATGGTCTTGTAAGGGGGGAAAGCATAAATTTATGTTTTTTCTGAACATTTTTACTCCTGTTGGTGGTGGTTTGCCTTTTGATAATCACCAACTGAAAGTCAAGAGTTTACCCTCCTTTTTATGTACTGGATGTAGGCTTTTAACAGTTTATTTTCACTACCTAGTTATGAAGTAATAATACACCATTATGTTAACCATAAGGCTCAAACCCAAGCCTTCCCATATTATGTAGCTTTATTTTCACTTTCACAATGAAGCAATGAGGATGTTCTCCTGTGGTTTAGATACAATTCAGTTGAAGTGTAGATTGATGTGATCAAACAGTCAGTGAGTCAGCTGTCATGTCACGTACACTCTGGACAAGTTTAGGTTGGTCTGGCTTACTTTGACAGATTTCCATTCCACAGCCTGGTAACAGTATGAAAGACTTCTGCTGTTTAGTATATGAGTGTTTGCTCCAAACCCTCAGAACTACATCATAACCATAACAACATTTTATAGTATCCTGTGATTTTATTGTCTCTGCTGATTGAGGAAGTCTATCTAGAGTTCTGAAAACTTATGGTTTGGGGATAATAAACCCTGGTCCATGTTAAGGATCATACTGATTGTAAAGTCTACACAGCAAACAAGAGAGTGATGAAGATTGGCTGTTGGAAGTTGTTATATCTGGTTGTATGTGATGAGGTAGGTAGATTAGTCTTACAGCAGTGGCTCTCTGTCATAACACACTTAAAGGAATACTTCACATTTTGGTAGATTGTCCCTTTGATCAACTTAGCCACCAAAATCCTCCATGTGTCCCCAGTAAAACGTTCAGGCTCTGATGCTCCATACTAACACTTAAGCATATACTATGTTGAATGATAGGAGGCCATGAGCATTATCCAAAGTAAGTAGTAATAGTAATACAAATTGTTTTCATTAGGCTTTATTCCACAGCTTTGTTGAATACTCCATTCTGATTGGCCAGTGAACACATTTCTTAATAACAGGCTGCTGTTTGACATCTAATCACATCACTACACACTCAAGAAGTCCGGTAGATTTCGTTAATTTCTAATCAAAATCACATTACTCTTCGTTTACTACAGATTAACACTTGGCTAACCAAGTTTAGAAACATGGAGAATTTTTTACAATATTTTCATTTATTTGGAGAGCGCAAAACTTTCCATTGCTGATTAGAGGCTGAACAACAATCTTACCGGATTTGTTTATGTTTCTATGGTTACAGTTCTGCTACAGTGTAGCTGTGGATGCTAGCTACAGACGTTTCTATGGTTACAGTCCTGCTGAACTATTTTTTGGAATAAAATCATTAAAATCAAAATCTTGTGTCAAATGACAAATGTCTGTCATAAGTAGCTGGGTAATAAGCAGGATAATGTCTTCCTTCGTGTCGGGGTCTTGATTCACCCTGTTTATTTTAATGACCGGCTTGCTGTACATTATCCCATAAATGTTGATAGCTGTAGATTCACAAAATGAAAAATCATTAACTCAATAAAGCGGATGTTGCCAGGTTTATTTTTGGAACTGCTACAAGTTCTCATTTTCTTACTTTTGAGATAACGCTAGTGGCCTGCTATCACTCAACATGTGTTAGCATGGATCTACCAGGGACACAAGGATGATTTTGGTTCATATGTTCTCATCACAATGGGTAAATGACAATCTACCAAAAATTTGGTGTATTCCTTTAATGTCTCAGACAGATGGATCACAGTATGGCCTAGTGATTTAAATTAGACTAAGCTGTAGTACATGTGGTTTGGTAGGGTAGACGTGTGTGCGAGGTATTTTCCATTGAGTTGAGTGTGATCTCACTGCGACACACAAGGAGGAAGTGTCTAGAGCCATACAATACGTGTCATTGTGATATCACACCTATTGTAGACATGAACAACCTCAGGTCATTATAGCAGACAGAGGGTGATGGAGGCATGTAGCAACTGATGACATCATAACTGCTGGATAATGTAATACCTTGTCAAAATGTAATCAGAATGTCCCTCAAAATGGGTTAAAAATGTAATAAAACTTGTTAATGTTATAAATTACCAGACATTGTAATAATGTGTTGAGACTGATATTGTAATATATTTTTCTCTGATAATATATAAAATAGTTACATTATACGGGGGTGTAATATTATAACATGCACATGAATGCCTTTGACATTGCTGATGATTTTTATGACTTGTAATGATTGACTTGTTATGATTTGACTTGTTATGATTAAGTCAATAACATCATAATTTAAAAAGACAGTATCTTACACCTCTTTTATAAAGAAATAATCACTTCATGTAATACTGGGATGTTATTGCATCATCCGGAAATTCATTACATCAGTGTGGATTATTGCATTTTTTAGAGGGACAATTTACATTTTGACAAATATTGTTACTGTCCAGTAAAAAACACCTATCTGCAAAAATATGCTTCTAAGAAATGAGGATAAAATGCTTATTCTCTCATTGGAGGCCATGTGTTTTTTTTTTTTTACACAATAATATTTTTAACCAGTTTCAAGGGTCAACTCACTCACTCAACACGTAAATGAGCATGTAAGCTTTGATGTTTTGATGGTATTTAGTTTTGTTATAGTGTTGTGTAACCCAGCTATACTCAGCTTTCCCACCTTTTTTAGGCTGACATAAATCTTAATGATATAAATTTACAGTAAACATCATAGTAAATAGTATCAAACTGATGCTAAGTTATATGAGGATAGTGTCTTTTGAAGGGGAAAAAGCATAAATGCTGAATGAATGCTTTTCTGAAAATATTTGCCTCATGATGATCACCGACTGGAGGTCATAGTTTACCTTCCTTTTTATTTACCACTACATCACCGGTTATTGTAGTATTAGAGTTATTCGAATCTTCACAAATGCAACTTTCTTTGGAAAAGTGGTGTGTCGGTGCATAAAAAGGGGCTTTTTTGTGTCTTTGAATACTAACTACCCACATAAATATATACGACATGCAACACATTGTGTCGCACATAGAACTGTAGGTGTTTCAGATTTCAAAAGGCTCATGTTTCCTGCTAAACATCAGCTTTGTTCGAATGTGAAACTCATAAAAGAGGCTTTTAAACCGGAGTAAAAGGCTCATGTCACCTATTTTGCGCCCACTTGAGACCCAAAAGGATCTTTCTCTCGCGAAACACCTCGGATTTCCATCTAATTCTCTCAAAAGCGCACCGATCAGACGACAGAAATCTAGTTTCTAGCCTACGCTTTTGATAAGAGCAGCTATTACCTGTACCTCGCTCTCAACAAAGCTCGTACCCCATCCACCTTGATCGATGGAAGGCGTCCCAGACTCCCACGGACTCTCTTTGCAGTGGGAAGGAAACCGCAGGGTCTCATGACAGCGGTGGGCGGTGGAGCAGGACTGGGGTGCGACATAGCACTGAAAGAGCACTTCCTAATTTAAACCCCCTGTGCTCTTTCTCATTCACAGATATGTGTGGCTTATATATATGGTCCTGGTTGCCGTAGGGTAATTTCCTAAAGTGGTCCTATAGGGAAGCAGTCCTGCTCGGTTACTGACCGGAGATAGCAGTTAGAGAGGCTTAAATGTACTAAATGATCATGCAACAATCTGCTGACTGGGTTGTCAAGATGGTGTGTATGTTAAATATGGAATAATGAGTGGGTGGGTTGTGTAGAGCATTTTGTTTAGACTATGGAAAACTAATAGACAGGCTCAAGCTTAGAATATAACCAGGGATACAGTGGAGGGTAAACCCATTTAAACCCAGTTTACCCATTCTATTTGTCAATGTGAGCAAATCTGTAAGAGGCAAGAAATGAGACAAAATTAGACAAATCTCACCTACAGACTTTGTGTTTATGAGTGTATTCTCTTTTTCATAACTAGCAATATTGCAATAACCTGTGCCTGATTGTGACTGTAAATTTAACCTTCCTTTCCCAAAAAGACTCTATCCTCTTATAACTTACACCAGATTGATACTACTTACTATGATAAATACTATGAACTGAGGTCCTGAAGATTAATGTCAGCCCTAAAAAGTATGTGAACTCTACAAACTCTGTCCCCTGTTCATCATTTGTGGCGAAGCTCCCAAACATCACAAATTAAAGCCTGGATTCTGTGGTTTCTACCTTGGGGAAAGGGCTATTCCTGTTCCCAAATATTGATTGAGCTGTCGCGGTTCATAGAAACGGCATGTGGATTCTGTTTTAGCGGTGGTTTGCTTCAGAACGGCTTTAAAAAAAAACAACAAGATAGCTCAGTTTTTCGGATTGCTTGCGAGTGTCTTTTAAAGGAATAATCCGTGACATTTTTCACATGTAACTTCTTGTAAACTGCGAATGGAGGAGCAGCCCATGAGGTGTGTGTTGCCAAGCAGACATGCTGTTCCCATCCAGCGCTGCGTGACATCATCCCGCCTCTAGCCTGATGTTCCTGGACTTTATTTCACATGTGTATACCTACATCTACGCCTAGAGTCACTACACTGTAGATGAACAGTTTGGGTTTGAACAGTTTGGGTTTTTGAAGTCCGGTAGCAATATTTTTGGATGAAGCTGCCAACATTCAATATCCAATACAATATAATTACCCCACAAATAGCCCCACAAAATTTTGGCATGTAGCAGCTGATAGTGTAATAACTAACAAATAATGTAATAACTTAAAATGTAATAAAACTGTTTCCTCTAAATGGGTCAAAAATGTAATAAAACCTGTTAATGGAATAAGTTGCTGGATAATGTAATCACATCACATCATTACATGAACAGCTGATGATGTTATAATTATGTTGTTTGATAATGTGATCACTTGAGTTAATACTTCTTCTTCCCCGTACGTGTTATTACAGTGGTTCTCAACGTGGGGTCCGGGGACCACCAGGGGTCCTTGAGGGGGTTCCAGGGGGTCCCCAGCAAATTGATGAGTTGTTAAACTTCACCATTGTTTAATTTACAAAAAGTTAACACAATTAGAGAATGTAGAAGAATTACTATTTTGATCATAGTTTCTCTGTTATCTCTCTACCTACAGTACAGATAGTCATGGAATTCTGGACAAAATCATATCTAACAGTAAAAATATTGTCAGATTTGGGTTCAAGAGACAAAATCTCATCAAATGGGGGTCCGTGGCTCTAATGTGGACTAAAGTAGGGGTCCATGATATGAAAAAGGTTGAGAATCACTGTGTTATGACATTGTTAGTCAACATTATTATAACATCATGAGTTAAAAATATGTTAACGTCTGTGTGGTTGATAGGAGAATTGTGACGCCACTGCACAGCGTGTGTATCACTGCTGCAGACGTTACACAGCAGCGGGACGAGCGTGTTCAGACTTGGGCTTGCCGGGATGAGATGCTGTCTCATCTCTAGATGTAGGATTCGTTTTCAACACCTCACACCTTCTGATGGAAACCTTAACGCCGGGCCCAGAGCCGCCCGTAGCTCATGCGGCTCTGGGTTTCGGCCCGGCGGATTCCTTCCATTTTAGTCACGCTGCTTCTTCCTGGTTCTTGTCTGCGGGCTGTGAGTCAGGTGGCTAATTGAAGTGGCTTGTGGAGCCGCCGTGTGATGGGGTTATTTTATTTGATACACGAAAATATAGAGATAGTTAGTGGTGGTGTTATTTCGAACTCGTACACGTGTAAGGGTGTTTGCCGGCAGATCGGAATCAGAAAGTTGGTGGGTTGCTTGCATAGGCCACATTAAACCCAACACTACATAAAGCTATAAAAGTAATATATCAAAAATAAAAATGTAGGAAATAGGTCTCTCTTCTATACAGTATGCATATGGTTGCAAGGAACCTCTGGAAGTCAGTCATATAAAACAAAATCCACAGAAATATTTAGATCTACAGAATATTCCGCTGGGCTCTGAGTGTTTTGGACACCGCATGGGAAAAAAAGAACGCTGTAAACACGATTTGGAACGGTATAAACAGAGTACATATGTATATAAATATTCATATATCTATACAGCCATTGTAAGCCTTGTTCAAGCACACACTCACCACTGACACTAAGCAAGCACCGGGGCTGACATCTCTGCCGCTGGTTAGGTAAATGCTGAACTATTTCGCCTCTCTCAGGACATTCGTGAATTTGCGACGTTGCCAACGATGAGCTCAACCTTGGCACCGTTTCCTGTTCTTTCCTCACACTCGCATTTTTTAATACTATAGAGCTGGAACCAATTGTGCGGCATTTTTACTGCTTCCCCAAGAGCGAACGCTTGAAAGAAGAGCGGATCGGACTCACAGTAGATCGTAAGATTGAATTTCTTTCAAACAGCTGCGCAGGGTGTTCGGATGCGAGGGTACTCCGTGCGATTGGCGAGGCTTATGGGTATTGTAGTAGAAGCGTATGTGTCTGATGATAAAAAAAAAAAGGTGGCTTAATTCCCTCTAACAAGTTTTGAATCTCCATGAAGACCCGAAGGAAGACACTTCAAAACAGCTCTGTCGTGTCAAATGTAGGCGATTTTTTACCGGCGGTGGTTTTGGCACAGGTTTCAGCTAGGCCTCTCCCTGTATGCGGCTGCCATTTAATTCTCACCGAGTTGAATCTGGTTTGTCTTTTGATGTCAGCGAGGGGGCAAAGTCCGCTGATTGCCTGCTATCGCTGCTGAGCAAGTTATTAACCTTTGGTCGCAGCCAGCCAACAAGGTTTAACTCCCACACCTACCGCAGATAGTATGTTTGAAAGCCTCGGGGGAAGCGGGTAGGCTGCTAATTCTCGCTATGGAGGCGTACTTTGATTAAGGTCAAGCATTCATATGGACCCGCTCCCCACTCTCTAGCTAAAAGTTGAGATCTTGTTTCCCCATGAGCCGTTCGGCGTGGAAGTGGCCAGTCACACTGCGCCCGTCGTGAGCCGATTCAGGCAAGAGAATGTAAGAAATACTGTAAGATGCACTGCCAATCCATCATGAGAATGCATGCTCATACATATCTTTGTACTTAGTCTTCCCGCGGGTCGGTCGTCTGAACGGCGCTGAGTCACCTCGCTTTTACTAGTTGCAGAGGAAATTTGAGGAAAGCTCTCTTTTGAAATTTTAGTGATCAAAATGATTCAGTCGTCGTTTATGAGCCCCTGGAGACGAGAGCAGACGCCATGACTATGATCCTGTGAAATTTCATATATCAAACGTCCCCGCTTCCGATCGCACACACACACACACACACACACACCAGGGTATCCGTGGGTCCTGAAGAAATCTGAAAAAGTAAAATTATCTCAATTTAAGGCCTCAAAAGGTGTTAAAAGTATTAAAATGTCTTAAATATACTAACTTGAGGGCTTCGTTTTGTCATGTTTATTTTTTGATTGTTTCATTTTGTGGAACTATACAATTAGTGAGAGGTTTTAATGGATTCTTTTGATTCAGTGATATCTAGTTGAGGCAGAGTTGGAAAGTAAGACACCCTTAACTTTTAAGTCTTTCCTGTTGTCCTTTTTCTGCTACTGATTTTTCTGATACTGTTTGTTAAATTGGTTATAAGTCAAATTCCAGACAACATTCTGAAACCTGTAGATACCTAGACACACACACACACACTCACACACACACACAATCCCAGGCCCGTCAGATCAGCAGCGATGTCCTCGTCTGTCCCCCCCTTCAAGGTGGGAGCAAAAAGCAGCAAATCACTCTTCGTGATGTTTTCTCAAACCTAACATAACGTTATATAATGTTTTTTTTGAACACCATGGTAAGACACGATCTGATAGGGCTGCAATTACATTAGACTGATGCCATCTGTTCTGAAGCCTTTGCAACTGGTAATTTGACTTGGGATCAGATGTTGTCTGACAGTTGTAACCTCATATTCATGTGGAATGCCCCAGCCTTAAAAACATCATAGGAATACCACTTATTCCAGCTGAGAGTGTGAAGTGGAGCATGATGAGTGGAGATGCCGCCTGAGGCTCTCCAGCTGCTGTTATGGAGCTTGAAATGGTATCTGGGTGTTGGATAGAGGAGGCCAGGGGTTCAACTAGTTGTGCTTTTAGCGTGCACACATACTTAAATTTAAACTGCTTTTTCTTTCCTTCTTTCTTTCTGTCTTTCTGTCTTTCTGTCTTTCTTTCTTCTAACATAGCATACTTTTAACATACTTTTTCGTGTTGGTGTTAGATCTAAAAGGGGATGGGTCACCCTCGGTTTTAGCCTCTCTCTCCGCCTACTGCGCAGTTTTGAAAAAAAATCCAGAAGAAGTGGGCGTGAGAAGCGGCGGTGGAAAGGGAGGGGGGGTGGGGGAGGGAGGGGGGGCGGGGTTGGGGCGGGTGTCACGTAGGCACACGCATGGGCCTTATGAAGGAAATGAAGAGGGGGTGGCAACAACAATGTTCCACACCAGCCAAAACGTCATCATTCACATAAAGTCATTCCGACCACTAGTATGTGTATGTGTTCATCTTCATGTGATTGCCATGAGCATTGATTGAACAACTTAGGGTGTCCTATTGCTTTAACGGATGTTAAAGTCGCACTAGGCACAATGTTAATGTAAACTCCACCCATCTGATCAGCCTAAGTCACTCTTACATTTAGGCTGATGCGCATTCTTGAAATCGGCCTAAATCACAAAGTAATGGGGACGCTGTAGATTCTCCCTGTTTGCCCAAATTCACTTCTGGTGTCCGTTTGGTCATTGGCAGGAAATCTTCTCCGCACAGGAAGTGATGAATCAAAAAATTAAGAGCAAAAGCCAAACTGTTGGAAAGTAAGACTAACAAAGCAAGACAGATGCCATGAATTGTGTTGTTTCACCAAAAGATGCGAATGGGACCAGCAGTAGTGTTGGTTTGATTTTCTTATGTTGTGTTACATGACTGCACTTCCATTTGGCCACAGTAAGTTTGACCCACATGCATGTCCACTCTTGGATTAATACAGAACACAATTGATTTGCTGGTGTCCTTTTTCTTATTCTGCACATTTATAGTTCCTCTATAGTCCTTTTATTAGCTATGTTCAATCAGAAATAATCAATTTTGACAGCTTTTTGTTTCTTTATTTTGGATGTTAAATTTGTCTTCGATCCAGTTCCAGTTAGCATTAAAAAAAGGTCTTTAAAAGTCTTAAATTTGGCTTTCTGATACCCTGCTAGATGAGGTGAACGGTTCTGTACGGTGCTACACAGCCAGACTGGAACTGTGAGTCTGCCATCCATTCATTTGAAGGAACATGTCTGGGCTTCTGGAGTCAAACAGCGGGACCATGGAACCTCTAAAAGCAAACTTTGGGTCCGGTGAGACACCCGGTGCGGTTAAAGTGTCAAATTTAGCGGAGGGGATACAGCAGAGGAATTAAACATTTTTTATTGTTTTTGGAACCCGTTACGGATTTTCTCGCCAGACGATCTGTGTAATCGTGCCTGGTGTGTGGTCTGTTTGAGCAGAAACGTGTTTGGGGATTTTTTATTTTTTATTTTTTTTTTTTTCACCGGCGTTGCTCGCTGGAACTGCTGGTTTTACGGCACTGGGGAATTTCCTGGGCTCATGGTTTGCAGCGTTCTGAGTCAGGGATGCTTTAACGGGAAGTTGGCGACTCTCAGTCACAAGTCTCGCACAGACCTCAAGCTTCGACCAGAGAAACGCACACTTCTGCATATGTACATACTGTATACACACACACAAACACACACAAAAAAACACGTCATTCATCCATCCAGGCTTGTGTCAGGGTGTTGAAATTCCAGTTTTTACAAGGCCACGCATGGCATCATAGATCATCATCATAGATTAAAGATGAAGTGATCAGATAGAGAAGAATCTGTATTGCTCTCTCTCCTTTGGAAACCCCTTCTGGGAAAGATCATGTGACCCTGGCTCCGTTTACATTCACACTGTAATACGACTATTGTCAATACTCCGAGACAATAGTGGGATTGAGCTGTTTACATGATTCTGGAAATGACTTTGGATTTTTAATTGTCATTTCTGTTTGAATACTCTCAACTGAAAACCCACTTGAACCTTAAAGTGGCAATCTGCGAGTTCCTCTTTTATTTCGTCTTCATCTTTGGTACTAAACTTCCCAGAGATCACCTGTCAGTCGAACAGTGTGTCCAGTACTGTGACGTCTGTTTCCTTGGGTTTTTCTGTCGATGCAGTTTGAGTTTCACGGTGGCTATATGTTTATTCCAAACAAACCGGAAATGTAAAACACATCACTTCCTGTATGCAGGGAAAGACCTACCACAGTGATTCTCAACCTTTTTCATATCAAGGACCCCCTAATTTCCACATTAGAGCCACAGACCCCTAACTTGATTTTGTCTCTCGGACACAAATCTGAGAATATTTTTATTGTTAGATATGATTTTGTCCAGAATTCCATGACTTATCTGTAGTGTAGGTTGAGAGATAACAGTGAAACTATGATCATAATAGTCATTCTTCTACCTCTCTAATTGTGTTAAATAAAATAATGCTGAAGTTTAACAATTCATCTGTTTGCTGGGGACCCCCTGGAACCCCCTCAAGGACCCCTGGTGGTCCCCGGACCCCTCGTTGAGAACCGCTGACCTACCAGACACCGGGTCGGGTTTAGAACAGCAAACATAAAAGCTTTCATGAGCTGAGCTATAGGTTCCGCTATATCAATCGGTGATAGAGAGTAGCAAAAGGGACATTTATTTATATGAAAATGTCACAGATTATTACTTCAGGCGAAATTCTTGTAGAGCGGCATGTAGTGTTACAGCAGAAAAAAGTTCCTAATGAAACCGATGCTTGCTCGGAGCCAAGTGGTGAATCTAATTCTCCGTGTCCTTTTTGTCTCCTCTCTCTCCCAAGGCTGATAACCACTTAAGCATGAAGACGAGGAGCGAGGTGCGGGGTGATGTAATCGTCGCTGAGTCCAGGAGAAAAGACCTCTTTTGTCTCACGCCTGCAATGGTGTGAATAAGACCTCCCCTCCCCCCTCCCTGCACACCGCCAAAAGCCTCCTCTACTTTCAGAATCGGGCTGTTGTGGACACACCGTTTGGCATACATACACCCCCTCCCCACCCACCACCCCCTTTACACACACACACACACACACACACACATACACAAAGTCTCGCAAACATAAGAAAGATAGTGGGGGTTTAGGTTTTTAGTCTTTCAGGGCCATAGTGAGGCCTCTCTCTCTCTCTCTCTGTCTCTCTCTCTCTGCCCCTCTCTCGCTCTCTCTCTCTC
Source organism: Centroberyx affinis (assembly GCF_046629955.1). Taxonomy (NCBI): domain Eukaryota; kingdom Metazoa; phylum Chordata; class Actinopteri; order Beryciformes; family Berycidae; genus Centroberyx; species Centroberyx affinis. The sequence goes on from NW_027282641.1 coordinate 68,740, forward strand.
TCTCTCTCTCCCTCTCTCTTGGCCTGGGGTTTGGGCTGCCAAGCGCCATCAGGATGACATCATACCCGGCCGACACAATGGAGCTCTTCATCTCCTGAGGGCCCTCGCCAGGCTGCGTCACTGCCCTGGACCGCCGGCCCGGGACGACAAGGAGGAGGAGAAGAAGAAGGAGGAGGAGGACGACGACGACGAGGGAGGGAGGAGGAAGAGCGGGAGGAGGAGGAGGCGGCGGAGGAGGAGGAGGGGGTGGGGGGGGTGGGGCGGGAGGGAGGCGGGGGGTCGGGCACGGGGGGGGGGCTCTCGGGGCGAGCGGAGAGAGAAGTAGTTTGTCATGTCGGAGCGTCCCGCGGGAGCAGGAGCCGGGTCCGGGGCCGGGGCGGCGGGGCCGGGCGCGGTGCGGCCCATCGGGGCGGACGGGCTGGTGGCCCTGCTGGAGGGGGGGCTGGACCGGGTGCTGCTCATCGACAGCCGGCCCTTCGTGGACTATAACGCCTCGCACATCCTGGAGGCGGTCAACGTCAACTGCTCCAAGCTGATGAAGAGGAGGCTGCAGCAGGACAAGGTGCAGATCGCCGAGCTCCTGCAGCACTCCGCCAAAAAGAAGGTAAAGACCACCGAGGTCACAGAGTCACCTCTCCTTTGAGAACCTGTACCATCTTAAAAAGTCTGAAAAAGTCTTAAAATGAATGAGCTAAAATGTCTTAAATCCAGTTATTAGAAGTCGTATTTGTTCACCAGGGTTAGAACAGAGTTAATAGTACAATATGCATCATATCTGCTTCACTTAACACAGTTGGACTTCATGTCCCTTAACATTTAATTTTCTGTTGTCCTTTTTCTTATATTTCCTATTTATACTTTCAGAACTTTCACTAGAAGGTTTAAGAAGATATAAGTTTTGTTTCTTTATTTTAGCTTTTAAAAAGGTCTTAAAAAGTCATAAATTTGGCTTTCTGTAACCTGAAGTTACCCTGCTCTCACTTCTTAACGCTTCTTAAACTTGGTTGCATGTGGGCGTACGATCTAAGGGCAATATATATTTAACAAAGAGATTTTGCAAGTTGCAGAGCTTAGTCCTCCCCTTTTGTGGTCTCGCGTTAAATTGGAATAACAGCTTTAAGGAAGCTTGCCTGCTCGTTTTATTACTGAGGCAACATTTTCCTATGATTGTGAGCCGTAATTAATTCTGTGCGCAATGAGGTAGAGAAAGTCTAGTTTCCTCAAGTTTGTAGGACTTGCAGTGCAGCCAAGCCACAGTGGTTTTGCCTCTGTGTTCAGCTGAGAATGGGAGGGTGTCTACTGCCAGGGACCCCTGACTGGTACTACCTGCATAATGAGGAACCATTGGCATCTGATGTGTGGTGACAGACGGGTAGCTGCTAGGGTTCGACCCATATATGTTTGCTGATATATCGGACCAATATTGGTCTTTCATTAAAAATCAGATCTGGTCCGTCCACCTCTCATATGGTGGATATGATGCAGTTTGTTTTTGACATGTTTTAACATAATGCTCAAATTTAAAGATTTTGACTATTGGCACACAATGTCAGCTATCACCAGCTATCAATCCAAAAGTATCAGTATCGGCCTTCAAAAACTGATATCAGTCAAAGATTAGTAGCTAGCATAGGTGCTAAAATAGACACCTTTCATGTATTCCTCCTCCTATGTATTGTGGATATCTACTTCTGTTGGAAGCTCTTTATAACCAACTGAGAGTTCAAACACAGCTTGCCGTTCAGGCTACTGTGGGATGCTTTGTGCTGTTGTGCTGAAGTGAATGGCTAACAGTGGGATGGGTGAATGAATGCAGGAAACAGATGTGGGGATGACAATACCACGGGATGTAGGAAGTCACATTTTTACCACGCTCCAGGTGTTAAGCTATACAAATGATGTTATAACAACACTTAAGAGAGCTTGTGTACAGCACTGTAGACCCGCTGGCATCACATTATTTGTTGTCATGGAAAATGAACCCGCTATTCCAAAACAAACACTGCAGCTGCAGTAGCTGCAGCCAGCAACTGATGGGCGCTTAAAGGAATGCACCAAGTTTTTTAGAGATCGTCCCGTTGGTCAACTTACGCTTAAGTGATGACAACGTAGGCACCAAATCATCCATGTGTACCCGGTAGATTATTGGCTCTGGTGATCCATGCTAACATTTTGGCATACTCTGTGTTGAGTGATAGTAGGCCACAAGCCTCATCCAATATAAGAAGACTGACCTTTTAGTAATAAAAAGTTGTCAGTATTATATGGTCTATATATTACTAAATTTTAAAAATGAAATATCATTAAGCCAGTATGGCTGGTTTGTTTTTGGAACTATTTCAGGTAAGCGACCACATATTCATCCACTGTGTAGTGATTTTTAGCTGTACTGTACTGTAGTCTCCCACTGCCCACCACCTTCACTTCCTATGGAAACAGGGAAAGTAGTCCCTGCTAGTTCAAAACGGTATGTTATGTTTATGTCATATTGTATCATTTGTGTACATTTTACCAATCTCCCACACAAAACTATCAGACTTAGCCACATGTCATTTACGATTACTTGCCATTTAGCTTTAGAGCTGCTACAAGTTCTTACTTTCTCACTTATATAATACTAGTGGCCTACTATTACTCAGCATAGTGTATGCTAAAGTGTACAACATGGTGTGAATGGACGGTCACTGGTTCAAATCCCTAATCGAAGGGGTAGGGAAAGTGAATGAGTAACACTCTGCCTTCCCTCAATAATCACCATTGGGGTGCCCTTGAACAAGACACCAACTGCTGCCAGTGGAGCCGCTCAGTGGCCAGCAGTAGAAGACTGTGGTTGTACTGGGTGGCTCTTAGTGTGAATGTGTGGAACTGTATGAATGTGAAGTAGAGTGTTGCTGGAAAAGAACTTAGAGCTCAGTTGACTTTCCCTGGATAAATACAGATTAAAAGCTTGGAATTATGAGGTTCTGTCTGCAGTTGTTATGAGAAATTTAGCCACGAAGTCCTGTCCAGTAAGCTGTGTATAAAGTCCTAGCTGAAGCACATGTTCAGTAGTGTATCAAATTATTCATACATGCTGTGTAATTGCTGAATTTGACTCTGATTCCAAAGCCCATGGCACAAATCTGATCTATTCAGAGGCAACGATATCAACATAGTCATCAAGGTCGTACATGCTTAAGGGGACCACAGCACAATGACTAGCCTAGTTTAAAGTAGAAATATTAGCCATGGTTATAAGTTGCTGTGTTAACTGGGACTGGTTCTATCCTGCCAGATGGACTGGACTGATCTCTGTAAAAGGCCGTGAAAAAGACTCCCTCCACACTAGGCAGGCTGATGGGTTGTTGTGCTGGGTCATTGATAGTCTGTAGCCACAGACAGCTGAAGACTGGGAACTGCTCTGTTTCTACAGTGTAAAAACTCATAGTAGATAATTGTATTCAAGTAATTTAGTGAACCTAACTCATCTTTATTACCTCCGCCAAGGAGGTTATGTTTTCGGTGCTGTTGGTTTGTTTGTTTGTCTGTTAGCGGGATTACGGAAAAACTACTGGCCTGATTTTCATGAAACTTCGTGGAAGGGTGTAGCATGGGCCAAGGAAGAACCCATTAAATTTTGGAGCGGATCCGGATCCGACTCGCGAACAAGCAATAATAGCACGAACCTTGGCGGAGGTCTGCGCTCTCCGAGTGCCCTTCTAGCTCATTAAAGTGCTAGAGGTATCATTTTAACATCAATAAATCATTTTGAGACATTAGTATCATTACAGTAAACAACAAGACCATCACCAAGAAGATTGGCAGAATCTACTGGCCTCTACACTGCATTTTACATTGTGTGACACTAGTTCAGATTTCATGGGAAATCTGCTGTATTGCTTATGACACAAAGGGATATTGCTTTACAGCACAAAACAGGAACCGTTTTACTTTGCCAGTAATACACAACTTTATTCCAGTTCCACTGTTCTAACTGTATGGTTTCAATTTTGTGTGAGCTACCCTGCATACTGGCTGTTATCAAGGCTGTTAACAACTCTAATCCTCCTTCTGGCTCTTCAAAACAAGCCGAGCGATACCGGGGAGGGGGAAAGGGGACAAGCAGCAGCATCCCCTTTGCAACAGGAAGCAACAGTGTTTATGGGAAATGTGGTTTTAATTATGAAAACCACAAGATGCTACCTGTAGCACCTTTATGTATACAGACGTGTTTGTCAATTTCAACTTCGAATTTTATGAATTTTGACTTAAATTTATGAGTTGAAGAAATATTTTACCAAGCATTCACGAAACTGATCATGTAACAGTTTAATAAACTTATAAACTATTAAATGTACAGCTTATTAGGATAATTTGCAGCACACATTGCACTTGAGTTAAGTATCCATTTCAATCCCTTTTTTCCTACACTCAATAAATCTTAGAATATCTGTAAGTTGGAGTAGCCATTCTCTATTTTAACATAGCAGTAGTAGTAGTATCCCCTTGCACTCACATTAGTGCAGTTTTGTATTTCTCAGCATACGGTATAATCATTCTGTTACACATGGACAACTGACACTAAAAAGCTACCCACTAGTGAAAGAATAAATAACAGGGGAATACAGTGCTGAACGTTTCTGCTCAAAATGCTTATGGAGCTCTTGAGTAGTGCTTGGCTCAATGGCAGTCGGTGTTGCAACAGCAATAAACAAAGATGGAAGTAGGTCAGCATCCGAGACACTCACTCTGTAAATTTGATTAAGCTTCATTCCCCTCTCGTATGTGTCTGTGGTTTATGTGCGTGTGTGTGTGTGTGCGTGTGTATGTATTCTTGTTCTTCTATCCTTGTGAGAACCGGTTTGAGTTTTACACCTTCAGAGTGAGGACATTTTTGCAAAGTGAGGTCATTTTGGCCAATCTCACTCACTTCTTCAAGGGACTAGTTTAGGTAATAAATGTAGTCAATGGAAGGTCTTCATATTATTTTGTATAGTGCGTACTGTGAAGCGAGTTTGTCTTTGTTATTTCATAACGGCTGAGTTTTATGGTTTCAGGCTCTCCTCATCTCAGTAGTATGAGTGGGTGTCAGTGAAAGCCTAATGGCAAAGCACATTCACATTGTTATGAAGATCTGAATGATCTGAGTGGTTCATTTAGAAGTAAATGAACTGATAGCAAGTACCTTGAATGCAAAATGGGATTTAATGGGAGTGGAGGAGGACCCTAGAAATATTCTAGGGAAATATTCTTTCCTATTTCCAGAGTCCTCCTCTCCACTTCCATTCAATGCTGCCTGAAGCTTTGTGCTTGAAACGTGTTGCATAGCTGCATGTATATAAGCCTTTTTATATTCACCCCTTGCTCACTCATGCGCTTTTGTTCATTTGTACGCTTATATAGAACATTAATATTTATATACTTGCTTTTTGCATTCAAGGTACTTCCTATCTGTTTATTTTTTGATTTACCTTTGGGACCTTGGAAGACCTTTCCCCCTGTTTTTTTATGTAAATGAACTGAAATGAAATGAGAATGTCTATGAATATGTGTGTGTGTGCATGTGTGTATTCAACTCTGAGGAGCTGAGGAACTCTGAAGAACTTTTGGCCTCAGTTGATGCACATTGCTGTATAATTAACTCCACCTTTCCCTCTGTGTGTTGCAGTTGGAATTGCAGGGTGGTCAGGAGGTGGTGGTGTATGACCAGAGCTCATCAGACCCGGCAGCTTTGTCCTCTGAGGCCTTCCTGAGCGTCCTGTTGGCCAAGCTGGAGAGGAGCTTCCCCTCTGTCCACCTACTCTCAGGTAAGCCCCGCCTGCCTCCACCGTCAAAGATAGATCAATCCGCAACAGAGAAGGGGGTGACCCACCCCGCAAAGTGAGACGCCACAGAACTGCCCTATTTGCCCAAATTCTTATTATTATTTGCCTCACAGGAAGAAAGATGCAGGTTCAATCCACGGTCCTTTCTGTGTGGAGTATCCTGGGTATCCTCCCACAGTCTAAAGACATGCAACAGGGTATCTGCAAATTTCAGCTAGTTAAAACCTTTTTAATGCTAATGAGAATGAAATGCAAGACCAATTTGCCACTGAAATGAACATGAAATCATGAACAAACCTGTATGATTGGGTTTATTTCTTAACAGAAAACCAAGAACAAGAAATAATTTTTAAGCTATCTAAAACTGGATTTAAGACTTAAAGGCTGTATTTAATGCTATTCAAAAACTTTTGAGGCATTGAATTTAGATAATCATATTCAAGACTTTACCAGGACCTGCAGACACCCCGATTAAGCTAGGATTAAGCGGGTGGAGAAAATGAATGAATAACTAAATTTTGACCAAAATGTTAGATGAAACCTATCTCACATAGTCATCGTATACTAGATGGGTGTGTCTTTTTCTGTCTGTGTCTCATGCCCTGTTTACCTGTTTATCCAGACCCTCCCTCCCTTATCAGCTGTCTTAACTAGGCTGGTGACATACATTACATTCAGCTTTCACAATGAAACTCATGCTTCCTCATTCCTCGCTTGCCTACCAGAGTGTTCTCCACTTATTGTTGTCTTCTACAATTAGGGCTGGTGATAAGTGGTGATGAAAGAATATTTGCTCGAAAATACTGGAAAAGCCATCTTAACTCGATGTTTCTCAATCACTGAAATAACGTCTTGAGAACTAGAAAGTGCTGCCTCTTGCATTTTTGAATGATTTTTGTGCTACTATCCAAGTTTGAAGGCTTTGCCGACTACTACTGCCAAGTGGGTAGCCATGCATACCTCATTGTTAAAATGTCAAAGTTATAAATGATTGTGATCCTCTTTTTCTATGATGGGAACAGAACTTCCCTTTGGCCAGCTTTGTTTTGTTATCTGTCAGGGAAATACATGTTCCTCATTCTGATACAACAAATACAAAATGCTGTTGTGTAACTGTTAAACCCTTGACCTAGTGAGCATAAAAGAGTCGGATTTTGGAACCCCAAAAGGCTTTAGTTTTTTACGTGAGAGGGTGGAGTCGTCAATCCAACATTACATCATGGTTACATAACGTAACCCTCAGTGGAAAGAAGGGAGGAGTTCTGCAGTCAGCCTGCCTGTCGGTCAACCTAATAAACAATGCAGTGAAATGTCACTGGGCTGAAACTTAGTATGTTCATCTATCAAGCATCTTCACAGCTTGAATACCGAAGTGCAAGTTGAAATAGATGGTGCTGCTCTCGCACAATAAAAATAGCCTGCACAGTTCCTCAGCTCCCTTATAGACCACTTATAAGGAACATGGCTGCCTTCTTTTTGGACATACTTTGTTACAGTGATGGCACAATTAATAATAATGTGGTAATTATATTTAAGAAGAGCATGGTGTTTCTTGAGCATTTTTTAACAGGCAGATGGATTGGAGACTCTAAATTTCCCATAGGAATGAATGTGAGTGTCTATCTATCTATCTATCTATCTGTGTTAGCCCTGTGATTAACTGGAGACCTGTCCAGAGTGTCTCAATGCATGCTGGGATAGACTCCAGCCCCCCACTACCCTGAAATTGATTAAGTGGTTAGAGAAAATGAATAAGCCATCTTCAATTTAAGAAAGAAATTAGAATTTTATATACACAGGCTAATGCCATCACATTAGTTCTAGATGCGCAAAATGATGTTGAGATTGCATGATTTGCTCGGAGGAAGGAACATCACTTCATCAAGCCCATAGTGGCCGGCAGAGCTGAAGAGGGCTGCAGAGACTCAATTCAGGGGCTTGTTGCTAGGCAACAAGTGTAGAGCATGAACCAGTCTGGAGCTGGTGGCAGCAGTCTGAGTAATGCTGAATAACTATAAACTAACTATACATTAGGGCTCAACCGATGTGGATATTTGAAGGCACATACCGATATTTTTAGGCTGAAGTCACCAATAGACAATACTCAGTAACCGGATGATATTCATTATCTTTAAATTTGACTGTTTTCATGCCAAACAATTACAAGTATTCAGTGTTTCTCCCAGAATAGTATTCTTGTCAGAGTGGAAAAGCCTCTGAAACAGCATTTAGACCATCATGGGACACTAAAACTCTCCGCTGAAATGTAGACTAATGAAATTCTTTTGGGGTTAGAGGCTCCTTAAGACAGGGTGACCCATCACACCTATTCAATAGTAGGGAAACTCTGGGATACATTATTACCTTTAAATGAAGAATTAATTTACTAAAAGCACTATTGAACGATTAAATGCATAAATACAATGTGCAAAGAAAATAAAATGTCATGTCTTTCCATGGTTTTCCAGACTGTTTTTCTGTAGCTGTGGTTAGGGAGGAACCTCCATCATATCAGAAGTGGACCACATTGACTGGATGTTATCTGATATGTAATAAAAATCTGTTTAACCGGTACTGTCTCTGTTTGCTACAAGACAGCTGAGGAGTTCCCTGACATCATCCAACCACTTGTATTTTTCCACAGTATTTTTCTTGTCTGAACCAAGAGGTCAACATCTGCAGATAATGACGTGAGATGAGAAGATCTGAGACCCTCCTTTGATGTGAAAGAACACTCCTCATATGAGCATTTGATGTTAAGTGTTTGTGTTTTGGGTTGCCAGGTGGCTTCGCTGAGTTCTCCCACCTCTTCCCTGGCTTGTGCGAGGGCAAGTCCACCCTGGTGCCCTCCTGCATCTCCCAGCCCTGCCTGCCGGTGACCAACGTCGGACCCACCCGCATCCTGCCCCACCTCTACCTGGGCTGCCAGAGAGATGTCCTCAACAAGGTAGTCTGGCCGTACAGCAGGCCTACACTGACGACCTAGATCAGTGGTTCTCAAGACATGTGCCAGTCGAGGCCCAAGAGTCTGCAGGTTTTCATTCCAGCCAAATACTACAGCAGCTTTAGGCCTCGATGGTTAAGAACTACTGTCCTACATGAAGCCACCTATCATAACCTTTTTTTAAAGCAACATCAATGAGAAACAAAAATTTACCTTGGCAACAGTTGATGTACACCACTGATTCTCAACCTTTTTCATATCAAGGACCCCTAATTTAGTACACATTTGGGCCACGGACCCCCATTTGATAAGATTTTGTCTCTCAAACTTAAATCTGAGAATATTTTTTATCATTAGTTATGATTTTGTCCAGAATTTCATGACTATCTGTATTGTAGGCAGAGAGATAACAGTGAAACTATGATCAAAATAGTCATTCTTCTACATTCTCTAATTCTCTAATTGTGTTAACTTCTTGTAAATGAAATAATGGTGAAGTTTAACAATTCACCAATTTGCTGGGGACCCCCTGGAACTCTCTCAAGGACCCCTGGTGGTCCCTGGACCACATGTTGAGAACCACTGATGTACACCAAAGATTAAAGATTAAACATTAGATGGGAAACACTGCCAGTAGTCCTGTTTCTGCATACTCCCATCTTGTCAGTATCTCTGTATGAATAGTTTGAACAAAGATTTGATTTCTCCCCCCTCCTTCTCTCAGGATCTGATGCAGCAGAATGACATTGCTTATGTCCTAAATGCCAGTAACACCTGCCCCAAGCCTGACTTCATCCCGGAGTCCCATTTCCTTCGCGTTCCTGTCAACGACAGCTTTTGTGAGAAGATCCTCCCTTGGCTGGACAGATCAGTGGAGTTCATAGGTCAGCAGGCAAAACCATTACGGGAGGCCCTGACCTCTGAGATAATGAGCAAAATGTGGTCGTTATGCCTGTGGATAGTTGGTACAGTGTGTGGATTTGTAAAATGTCACCTAAGTACTCTGTTATGTAAGATCACTGCATGTGTTGCACTCTGTTTGCTTTTGAAAATACAAAGGGAAACAGTCTCTCTCTTTCAAATGCCTTAATCTCTCGACCTTTGTTTAAATATTGGCTTTGTTCAGTTGTGTATCATGGAAATACAGTTTCCTTATTCATATACAGCAGATACAAAATGTTATCAAATGTAAACTGTTAGGCTGTTCTCAGTTGAGTCTGTGCTTGTGTATTTCAGAGAAGGCAAAAGCCTCCAATGCTCGGGTCCTGGTCCACTGTCTTGCTGGCATCTCCCGCTCAGCCACGATTGCCATTGCTTACATAATGAAGAGAATGGACATGTCCTTGGATGAGGCATACAGGTGAGATTCAAATCACAGCAAAGCATAAACCACAGCTTTTACAGTTCCAGTTTATGTGTATGCCACAGGCCAAATTCCTGTGTGTGGAGATTTCTGGGGTCTTTTATTATGCACATTCTCTGCCCATAGGTTGTAACAATACAGAATGTCTGTCCTAATGAACCCAGATCCTCGTCTGCCCTCTAATTAAACTGTCCTCTGTGTCACTGCCAATTACAAATCACATCATGATATCCACTAATGATGGCCATAGAATGAGGACTGAGGTTATTTCATGTTCTATAGCCTCTACAACTTCTATTTTTCCCTCTCTCCCCAGGTTTGTGAAGGAGAAAAGGCCAACCATCTCCCCGAACTTCAACTTCCTGGGCCAGCTTCTGGATTTCGAGAAAAAGATCAAAAGTCCCCACGGTACTGAGACTAAGCTCAAGTCCTTCCATTCAGAGCAGAGCGGCGAGGCCTCCGCTCAGCCGGAGGGGCAAGGCGGCGCTCAGGAGTCTCCGGCTAGTCAGGAATCTGCAGTTGGCCCCGGCCTGGCCCTACTGGAGCCCCTCACCCTGCCCTGTGTGTTAGCCGACGCCCCTGAGGAGCGGCTCCTGGCTCAGGCTCTGAGCGGCCTGCAGCTGGCAGAGGGGGCGGAGGATAACGCCAGGCTCAAGCGTTCCTTCTCGTTGGACATCAAGTCGTACGGCGAACCGGGCAGCAGCGCCGCTCACCGAGTCTTCGTCCCTCACGCCGGAGCGGGGGACGCCTCGGAGTACTTCAAACCTTCCGCCTTCAAGGAACCGGCCAGCAAGCCCTGCCAGTTCTCCCCGGTGGAAGAAGTATCAGAGCAGTCCACTCCAGAACAAAGCCCCGACAAGGAGGAGGTGGACGGGCCAGACCCTGTCATACCTCCACCGGCCTCCAACGCGTTCTCCACCCCGTCTACCACCAGTACCGGCACCAAGCAGCCCACCGCAGCCAAGCCTCCGGCGCCCGCGCCGCATTGTTCCCATCAGCTCCACCGGAGCGGCAGCATGGAGGAGAGCACCCACGCCGCTAGCTTTCTGTTCGGCCTGTCCCGCAGCCAGCAGCAGCTGGCGAAGCCCGGCGCCGGCGGCACCCTGAAAGGCTGGCACTCGGACATCCTGCTGGGACCCGTCACCGTCTCCACCTCCTCGCTGGCGGGCGGCTGGTACCTCTCGTCCGAGTCCACCCGCCTGTACTCCACCTCGGCCATCCTGAGCGGCGGGGGCTTCGCGGCCTACGGCTGCGGCCACGGCCTGGAGGCGGTGCGGCGGCGGGGCCGGCAGAGGAGCGGCGACCGGGGGGACTCGCGCCGGAGCTGGCACGAGGAGAGCACCTTCGAGAAGCAGCTGAAGCGCCGCAGCTGCCAGATGGAGTTCGGCGACGGCATGTCGGAGAGCCGCTCCCGGGAGGAGATGGGCAAAGTGGGGAGTCAGTCCAGCTTCTCCGGCAGCATGGAGATCATAGAGGTGTCCTGAGAGGGATTTTTCCGGACGTCTTCTGGACAGTGTCCCCATGTTACCCAAGGATTTGGTATATTTTCAGAAACCTCCCACCCGGTCGGGGATAACACTGCACTCTAAATGCCGCTTGGGCTAGACCTTGAACTCTACTGGCGCTATAATAAAAGTGCTTTTGTTCCAACAGCCTTAAATGTAGTAGAGAGTAACTCTCATCTCGGAAGCAGCTGTGTGTTACTGAATGTGATGAAGAGGATGCATAACACCCTAAAGACATTTTTTTTTTCACTGAGGACTGAGCCTTTGAATGTTTTGTCTTGTTCGTGGATGAGCGTTACTCATCATTCTCTGAATTTGTTTGAATTCTCATCAGCCCTAGGTGTCTGTCAGACATTGTTGATTTTCTTACCAATACAAGGAACCTAAAATGAAGCCTGATGATGTTGAACTGGAATGGGGAAGTTTACCATATTCTTCTGTTCTTCTACTTGCCCCTGAAGGTTTCAAGGTCTCAACTATCCAGTACCTCACAAATCCAAATTAGAGCATTGTTTTTGTGTTATTGTTTTTTTTTTTTTTTTTGAGTAGCTCATTGACAGTTAAAATCTCAGGTGTTATTTGAGCTGCAGGGAAAGACTATTGAACAGTTCCCCATAAAAGATATGGTTGAAAATTGTTCTGATATGACTTTAGAAAGGATTGAAAGACTGCTAGGCCTGCGCTTGAAACCTTTGAATACCTTCTACCACTTCAACTGTCCAAGGATCAGCGCTCCCTTCTCTGATCCAAACAATAAATGTCCTGTGGAAGAGGGTCACGATCAGATCTGTCGTGGCTGGTGTTAGGTAAGAGGTCGTACTGGCGGGAAGATTGATTTAGCAAGTGCTTTTAATAATAAAGAGGCTGGGACTCTTGTTCAAAGACCATGTAGCCGCAACAGAGAGCATACAAACATCGGTGCAGATGGCAAAGTATTGTTCAAACTCCGATCGGGTCTAGAAAGTCAGTGCCACGGTTGGATCACTCACAATGGATTATTTCATTTAATGTTGCACTACTGTGGTTTGAGAATGGTTTTGATTAAAAAAATGTACGGTATAAGAGAATAATGCTGTGCTTCTGAGTGTGTATGAGTGTGTGTGCATTATGTTTGATGCCCTCAGGCCACTACCTACCTTAAGGTAACAAATTAAGCAAGCGTCACCAGTCCTGATATCAAGCTCATTGGTGTTATTTCTCTTCAGGGACAGGAGATGGACGACAAAGAGCTAAATAGAGAATTGAAACAGTTCGGTTTCTGGTCCGCCGCCGCCTTGAAAGTTGTTTTCGGAGGAGACGTTCACTCACAAATGGATTCGTGGCTTTTTTGGAGTGCATGCGGTTGCTGTGCGCAGTACATAACTGGAGTTCATTCCCATTGGCTGTTCCTCAGATGTTCCTTGGAAGCTCCTCGTACATCTTCACCCTGAAATGTCAAAGGAGACGTTTTTATTAGACAAATCGGCCTCCCTGAACCAGACCAACAGGTTACGCCAGCACTTTACATCACTCATATGAGCGACTTCTTCACAGACGATATCATAGCTGTAGGACATACGTAACTCAGTCTGGGACGGTAGATTATTTCGCCACCTGCTCCAAATTCAAGAACATGCAGTCTTCTGTCAATGTGATCCCGTACACAGGGGAAACCTATCCCACTTGGCCCTAACTGGATTTTAGGGACATTATTAGGCCATGATCACATAGAATGCTTTTTGGATTTTTGTCAGTTCTTTTCAATGGTTTGGTCATGGAAAGTGAGTGTTGTGAAGTCCTCTTCTTAGAGCAAGCAGATCGCGAACTTTCCCTCGCCCCTTTGACCTCCCGCCCTCTCTGTTAACCAGCGACACCCACAGCTGAGCTTTGAGAGAAAAAAAGCCTCCTATCTGATCATGGCCTTAGCTTTGCCAAAGCTCCTCCTCCCAAGGCTTTACCATATTTCTACTTTACTTCTACTTATAGAACGAAGAGGGACAAAAGCAGGCAGAAGTAGCGTCCGATCGAGCGTGAGGTTTGGATTGGAGAGAAGACTTTGACTACTTGCTTGCTGAATCCATGCTGAAAACAAGTCGTTTTTATGCAGCTTGCGTGTACAGGATTAGACACGGAGTGGGAAAACGAATTCACATACGGCTACTGGTGCTCTCAGTTGCTTTTGGAAGAGTTCAATGTAAACCCAAGTTCATATACATCGTCTCTGCCTACAGATTTTCAGAAAAAAGCGGTAAAAACTTTTGGTGATGTTTCAGATGTGCGAGTTTGGGACAAACCTGAGGGTTAACACTTCAGCTATAACATAATAACTGCCTGTAATGTAACAATAATGTAATGAAACTAAATGCAATAAAGCCAAAACATAATAAAAAAAGCCAACGTCATAAAATCCTGAAACAACAACGTAATAACTTTTTACGTTAACCATTTTTTGGCCGAAGAGTGTAATAACATCAACCAATAATGAAATTCTTACACTCCGATATACTTTTATATGCCTTTTCTACATCAAGTCAACAGTAAGAGTGACACTAACAATAACATTCAGCTGCTGTTACGTTATCGTTTCACAATTTTATTACATTATTGGCTTTTTATTATGTTCTTGGCTTTGTTGCGTGGAGCTTGATTACATTTTTTGGCATTTGTTACAAGAGTCGGTTCCCAAACAGCTTCATATTCCTCTTGTGCCTTTAAATCAGATGTGTGATGCTGGGATGTCTCAGTTCATGTTTTTGTGTGATTTTATTTCTTTTTTTTTTTTTCTTTTTTTTTCTACAGAAGAACGGTGTGAGTTGAGAAGTAAACGTGTCTGTACGGTTGAAGGTTTCTCCAAAGCTGTGAAAATGTGCCTGTATGTGGGAGTTCAGGAGTAAACACTAGGGTTCGACCGATATGGGGTTTTGAAAGCCGATACGGATCCTGATATGTTTGTATCAAAGCTGCTGATATTAAGTATCTTTAAAGAGTAACTAAACCCCACCCGAATCTGTGCTGAAGCCTGACACCACCTGTTGTACTCTATGGAAGGTGACATCACCTGGCACAAAGACCAGCCAATAGCAGATGGCCAGTTCAGCACCCTACTTTTCACCATTAGGTGTCAGGCTTCACCGCAGTTTTTGGTTTGGAGTTTAGTTACTCTTTAAATTTCACCATTTTCATGCCCAAAGAATAGAAGTATTCAGTGTTTCCCCACAGACTTGTATCTTCATCAGGGTGTTAAAGCCTCTGAAACAGCATTTAGACCAGTCATTCTCAACCTTTTTCACATCAAGGACCCCTAATTTAGTCCACATTAGAGCCACGGACCCCCATTTGATGAGATTTTGTCTCTCGGACCCAAATCTGAAAATATGTTTATTGCTGGATATGATTTTGTCCAGAATCCCATGACTATCTGTATTGTAGGTAGAGAGATAACAGAGAAACTATGATCAAAACAGCCATTCTTCTACATTCTCTAATTGTGTTAACTTCTTGTAAATTAAATAATGGTGAAGTTTAACAATTCCTAAATTTGCTGGGGACCCCCTGGAACCCCCTCAAGGACCCCTGGTGGTCCCCGGACCCCACGTTGAGAACCACTGATTTAGACCATCACGTGACACTAAAACTCCCCATTGAAAAATACATTATCAAGCAATTGAATGAATAAATAGCTGTAGTCAGGGACGAGCCTCCATCATATCGGCAGTGGACAACATGACTGGACAATATCTGATATTTAATATAGGCCAGTATCAGCAAACCAATCGGTCTAACCCTAGTAAACACAACTGGATAGGGATCTATCTTGAATGAGTTATGAACTACACTCACCAGAAAAGATTTTCTACAGTTCGCGATATGAAACAGACGTCCATCGGTCGATATTTAAAGCAATGATTCCAAACTTCACTCTATCCAATAGATATATAAACGAAGCCATTGATTAGCTAGCTGATCACACTCCTGGATTGGTAAAGGACTGACAGTGTAGATGAATGATTTGTAAAGGACTTCCAGAGTAGATTCCAGATGGTACCTGTATGAATCAGTGTGAGCGTAGGCCTGTGTCACTGCGTGAGAACATAGCTAACTTTACTTTTGTCAACGTGCACAGTTGTATGAAGTTAAAAGCAGTAGATGTATGATGACTGTTGAAATAAAATCTGAAATGGTACACAATATGTATTTGATCATTACCTGGGCTTGCTTCATCCTTTTTCCCTCCAGTTTCACAACACTCCTACACTATTATATGTCATCAATCTGTGTCAATTTAATAGTCATCTTTATAAACTATTAAATAATGTATAAATTAATACCTTAGTTAACATGAACACCATTAGTAAATGATTACCAGACACATTAGTTAACTGTTAATTAAGGGTTAGTTAATGTAACTAACCCTTAATTAATGTGCCCTTATTGTAAAGTGTTACCAAGTTATTTTGCGATGAAGTTTTTTGGTGGACCCTCTTTCCCTCAACCTGCCTCGTCTGCTTCTACTTTAGTTAGTCGTTTCCTCCGTTTCCCAGAATGCCTTTCAGCAACCTCCAGAGAAGGGGCGTGAACTTGTTGCTTTCAATCAAAGGTGGGTATATGGGAATATCAATATAGCTAGCTAGCCAACTAGTTCATGAACATTGGGTGTCTTGTGGTTGCATTGCATTCTGGTCTATTTTCTGCTCCTGTGGGTGGAGAAATTGGTCTCTCTCCTCTTCTACGATGGATTTCTTCCTGTATGATTGTTGAACGTCGGTGGAAAATGGCGGCTCTAGAAAGAAGCCCTCGCTCTGAGGGACTGACACCAAAACCTGACGTTTACTGTTGATGTTTTAGATGGCAGGAACATTTTCTGCTATCAAACTCCATTGTAGCTGCTGGAAACATCTAGATGTGACCTCACATTGTCTGCGTTTGGCCAGTTATCCACAGGAAGAAGAATAATACACCAACCAACCAATGCATCCCAATAGCTGTTTTTTAACAGTGGATTTTTCCTTTAAGTAGAGCTGCATATGGTTTTTTTGTCAAGTGATTTTGTGCACGTATGTATGAAATGGACCTTTAAAAATGATAGCACAGTCAGTATGCAGTGATGTAGTGGAAACTGAAGAGGGCAAACAATGACCTCCATTCACTGATCATTATATGGCATATCAAATACATTTTCAGCATTCATTTTTGTTGTTTTTGACGATTTTTTTGCTTGCAGTTTTGTTAGTAATGAATGTTCACAAACGTCATGTACAAAAGAAAAGAAGAAAATAAGTTTCATGATAAAATGCTTTCTGGGATACACAAATGTAGATAATACAAGTATCAACGCAAAATAGTCTTGCAGTGTAGAATAGCCTTGCTTCACGGTGACATGTTTGACATTTGAGGTGTAGCGCACAGTAAATAAATACCTACATTAACAATTCATATGGAAGGTTCCTATTAGCCTTTCCAGTGGAAATGCATACGGGTCATTTTTGACCCATGGGTAGAAATACAAACAAGTAAAAAATGTAGGTACAAATCTGATTGGGGGAATATCAAAAACAAGATTTTGAAGTGATGCTTGGAATATGAAATGATAAAATGTTAAAAGATAGTTATTTTTAACCCACTTACCCATCTAAGATTTAAAAGGCCCTATCCTTATATGACCTCATCAGACCACATTGACACTACTTATATGATCTATAATATAAGATTCACTACGAAACCAAACCAAATGTCTCATTACATAAACATTAATTAGCCATAAAAAATAACATAGCTTTCAACAAGTAAGGTTAGTATCATGGGTTTTTAAGGGATTTATTCATGAGTTGATTCATAGAGACACTAGTAATTAAGGGATTTTTCATGCCTTTTATGCATGGTTTACAGGGTTATTAATTTTTTTTTATGACCAATTTTTCATTGATTCATTCATACATGACTTTGGCTGCTATCGTTCCCCTTCCCCATTCCTCCTCTCAGGCTTCTTCAAAATAAATAAATAAATAAATGAATAAATAAATAAATACATTTAGATGTACAAGTTTTGTGTATGACAGTGTCAAACTATCAATAGTATAACATTGTTTGGCCTATTATCTATAAAACATCTATATTACGTTTACAGGGTTATTAATGAGTTAGTTCCTGTCTCCCTGAACTTTACATTAAACATTAGTCAAAAATGAAGGGGGTGTTTAAGGGGGTTTTGATGGGATCTCATCCATTAATAACTCCCTTAATTAATTTTAAGGGGATTTTGCATTAATTAAGGGGCGAATTGGTGAAAATGTAAGGTTATTTGAAGAGATTAGTGGTTTGTAGAGCAAGGTCAACTCTACTGAAAAGAAACACTAACATCCTCATTTTATTAACACTCTAGGTACAGTATCACTTATTTACTGTTGTGTTGTTGTTGTGCCCATATGACTGCTTGTTTCCAGACTGTATTAGGGAACACAGCAGCCATATTGAATCAAGACAACAACAGTGGTACTTCCTGCATCCTTGCTACTTTCCAGCAGGGTTATTCAATAAAAGGCCAATATCGGGCCCATATATCAACAAAGTGATTTATCAGTCTAATTCTACTTTCCAGTGATGTCAACAGTCTTATCTGACCCTTGAGACAGCAGTGATGAAAACACAAACCAGAGCTGGAAGACACATCTTTGACCGCCAGTGCCGTTTTCTTTTGCCATTATCTATAAATTATAATGATAGAAAAAAAAACATGCGATGGTTCATTGTGGGTTGGGATTTGAACAGGAAGGTCATTCTAATTAGATTTTGATAACAGATGTTGCTGTAAACAGTGGACATTTTCCTACCCATCTTCTTGGAGTATACTGTCCTCTAGTGGAATTTGTTTGGAACTGCCTTATGGTCCGAGAGTAGAACCACCTAGTGGTCTACTGTACCTGAACTAACCTTGTTGTATAGATCAGTGGTTCTCAACGTGGGGTCCGGGGACCACCAGGGGTCCTTGAGGGGGTTGCAGGGAGTCCAGAGCAAATTGATGAATAATTAAACGTCAGCATTATTTCATTTACAAGAAGTTAACACCATTAGAGAATGTAGAAGAATTACTGTTTTGATCATAGTTTCTCTGTTATCTCTCTACCTACAATACAGATAGTCATTGGATTCTGGACAAAATCAGATCTAACAATAAAAAATATTCTCAGGTTTGGGTCTGAGAGACAAAATCTCATCAAATGGGGGTCTGTGGCTCTAATGTGGACTAAATTAGGGGTCCTTGATAAGAAAAAGGTTGAGAATCACTGGTCTACTGTACCTGAACAAACCTTGTTGTATAGATCACTGTTTCCCAAAGTGTGGTTCCAGGCTCTCTAAGGATCATGGAAAGGGTCCTCAGCAAAATGAAAGAGTGTTTAAAGTAATAATCAGCAGCATTTCTCTCTGTGGCCAGTTGATATGACACAATAGTGATTCAACCTATATCCAGTTCATGAAAGCTTTTACATGTGTTGTTCTGAACACTCGGTGTCTGGTAGGACTTTCCTGGGGTAAAATCCTCTGCTGCACAGCAAGTGAGGCATTTACAGAAGCAGCAACAGTGGTTTGTATGGAATAAATATAAGAAGGTTGAAGAAATATAAGAAGTCAGGTGAGTATTTTATTATTACAGCATTTTGGTCCAGTGCCTACACTGAGCGCAAAACACCCAAGCAATGCCCACTTATCACCAAAGGTGGCGCCAAAATCAAGAAAAACAGGCGGATTATCACTTTAATCTATTTTTAAGAAACATTTTGCTGTCAAATTCATCCATATTAGAGGACGCCTCTAAAGCAAAATAGTCAATGCTAGCCTTGGACATTTAAAGGAATTCATTTACACCCCTTATTTAGGCAGAAAAATTGTCATGCTTGACTGATCTACAGGAGTAAATTGTCACAGATTATGGATATGGCCAGTAAAATTATTGGATAACCACAGAGACAGCTGTCTGAGATACAATATATAGCCCATCGTTCAGAGCAGGCAAAAGGGAAACCTAATTTTGGCTGATAGTTTACATCCCTGTTTTGATGAGTTTAATAGAACTGCCCTCTGGGAGGCGCTATGTATCACCAGACCCGCAGATCCATTACCTTACTGATTTCTTAACCTGAATCTACCAGTTCTTCACCAGGAATTGCATTCTTTAAAATGTTTTTGTAAATATGAACTGGAAAATGTACCAGCAACTTATGCTGTACCATGTCTTGTGGTGTTTGATTATATATTTACTGTATCTTGTCTGTTTTTAACTCTACCACAGTAAAGCCATAGGCAAATTTCCACATGTGGGCCCATGCATTTTCTCTTCTCTTCTGTATAATTACTGTAAACAAATGGTAGTGGCATAGAGACAAATGGTTGCCTCTATCTTGCCAGTGTTATTGCTAGCGCTCCAAATTAAGACCACATTTCCCATGCCCCGCCCTCCCTGAAGAAGATAAATATGTTGGAAATTATTTTTCCATCGGCCTTTCCCTCCATCCACCATCTGCCATTGCCAGAAACTCTGAAAGCTTTAGCTCCGTTTGCTCTGGAAGAACAGCGCCCTCTTCCTGTTTTGTGCCATAAAGCAATCCAGCAGATTTCTGACCCACTGGCACACAATGTAAAATGCTGTGTAGAGGCTGCCAGTCTTCTCTGCAATGGTCTCATTTATGTGTGGTACTTTAACTTAAAAATGTCTCAACATGAATGTGGTAACAATTTATTGATGGTAAAATGTTACACATGGCACCTTTAAATATTAGAATAGAAAGCCTTTATTATCATTGTACAGAATACAACGAAATTAGGAGTGCTACTCCTGATCAGTGCAATTAAAAGAAACAGGGAAACAAAACAGAAACAAAACAAAACAACCTCAGCAAACAAACATCCACAGCCAACAACACAGGTTCTAAAATAATAAGTAAAAATAAATACAATGTAATTTTGCACTAGAATAACTTGTTGCACTAGAATAAATGTAATTATTGCACTAGTATGAAGTAATTATTGCACTAGAATAAATGTAATTATTGCACTAGTATGAATGTAATTATTGCACTAGAATAAATGTAATTATTGCACTATACATTGTAAATATCAGATACATAAAGACAAACATCAGAGATCTGGGAAGTAAGCAATCTACATCCTCACAGTCCAAATTCATCAGGTTTTCTTTTTAAGCTCACTGTATATTAAAGGCAGGTTTTCTATTTGCCATACTGTAATGTTCACAGCTATTGTGGCAATGATTAACGCCGTGTCCTCCTGACTCACTGATGCATGGATTGCCATTTAAAACTGCTCGCTGAATGTACAGCATACGAATGAGAAAACGCTGTCATGCCGTTTTCATTGTTATTGTACCACGCTACCCTTTCACCTGGATGCGCGAATGTGCAAATTGCGGTAGAGGGCGTCGGTGCGGCTCCGGTGATTGTTTGCAGAGAGAGCGAGAGAGAGAGCAGGGAGGGTCGGTGTCGGTGCATCAGGGAGTGCTTTTCCCTGAGCGTCGACTGGAAGGCGGCTACCTCGGAGGCTGCCAACAGAGGCCCTATACTTTCCCTTTAGCCAACCATAAGCCGTGTGGCGCTTTGCCTTGCTCATCTCCTCAGCAAGTGATGAAGCACAAAATTACAACTTTCTACCATTAAAATGCAATGGAAGAACCCTTCAAGTTGGAATTCCAAGTAAGAAAATTGCAGGGGCGTGTCTAGGGGGTGGCCAGGGCCAACCCCTGAAATCTGATTGGCCACCCCAGGTGCCACCCCAAAATCCTGAGTTATGACTGGCTGATGGCCATATGAGAGGCGGGACCATCAAGCCAGTTAATTTCTTTTTCCAAAACTACGCTCCTTGAGTTCCAAGAAACACACCAAGGGGAGCAAAGAGAAAACCAAATTAGGGATCAATGTGAAAAAAACACTATGACCAAACAGAATGCAGCACACACCTGAAGATAAAGACCAAGAAGTAATGTTAGTAGCATACATTGTTTTTTACATGCATACAGTTGACAGTGATGCCTGATTATTCTGGTTGTTTTCAACCTGGGCCTTGTATGGAAGAGGATTAGGGCCACATGTGAAAAATGTATTTCAGTTCTGAGATTAATCTCAGATTTCTGAGAATAAAATCAGAATTCTGAGTTTAAAGCCAGAATTCTGTCTCGGAATTCAGAATTCTGCCCTGGGACCTGCCTACATCCTTCCTAAATGCCGCACTCAGTGCCACCCTTGCTTGAGTCTGTGCCCCACCTCGGCCCCAGTCAAAACGGCCTGGACACGCCGCTGGAAAATTGGAACACTGCAAACGCTACTACTATTAGGCTACTTGTAACATGTTTAGAATCCTCAAACTACACTCAAAAGAACTGGGAATCTCCACTAATGGAACATAGGATAGCATACTTTCCCTCTGCTCTTGGCTAGGTAGTGGCTAAAGGCTAAAACGTTTGCCAAGCAGGTAAATGTTTGGAAAAAGTGATACATGATTTCTTCACCCCCAAAATTGGTGCTGTATTCAGACTGACATTGGTTATGGGGCGGGTCCTGTTAGCTGCGAGGCTGCCTGCCAGTCTCTACGCAGGGCAAAACTCCTGTGCGGAATCGGTCGGGCAGGCTGACTGCTGCTGCTCTTCCACACACAATTCAAAGTCAAGTCTAGTTTTGCAAGAAGCGCATCTCCCGGCGAGCTGTGCCGGGTGGTTCAAACTTTTTTTTAAAAAAAGGAAAACGTTGCGAAATTTGCAAACGCCACGAGGAAGCGTTCAGTTTCTCGGAAATACCTTGTAACTGCAAAACCGTTTTGTCAGGTAGAATAAGCGTTATAGTTTGTGCCATGTAGTAACGTTACAGGAGTTCTTCTATGAAGCCGATAACTGCAGGTAAGATTCTTTTTTAATTATGTTACAACAAGGCACTAAATAGTATTCCTCCATTATCTCCACCTGCAGAGATGTATTATCTGTCGTGTAAATTAACGGCTGCTGATTTTGTAACAGTTTAGCCTATAATAAATAGCTATATGTCCTTTCAGTTCGGGAAATGGGTAACTTAACGTCAGTGTGAAATTATATAGTCTAGCTTTACCACCTGTGCTTGGCAACATCCCGTCTAAACAGGGAAGGTAGGCTAGATGTGAGCCGTGGCAACTTGATCTGCCCATCTACTGAGCAGGAGGACAGGTAGCCCCGATACAAGCCGTTCGCTCTTGTATGGAGAGA
Organism: Centroberyx affinis; assembly: GCF_046629955.1. NCBI lineage: Eukaryota > Metazoa > Chordata > Actinopteri > Beryciformes > Berycidae > Centroberyx > Centroberyx affinis. The sequence continues at coordinate 91,571 of NW_027282641.1, forward strand.
ACCCGATGCCAAACCTAATTAAAAAATATGTTAATTTAATGTTGCCTAGTTTATCGGCAAACGTGGATATAGGTAGAACACGCATTACGACCTTTTTCGAAGCTATTCGGGTCCGCTCTTCAATTCGGCATTCATCCTCTACAGCAAGCAGCATTTGTTTTAATAAAATGGCATTAAAATGTCAACAAGCAGCATTGGTTTGCCCGTTACTCCCCGAATCTTCTTCAACCAAAATACACCGTGGTGGGCGATAGCGAGCGGTGTGAACCAATTCTAAAAGTTGAGATTTATTGAAATAAAGTGCTCCTTGGTGGGTCACTTCTACGCCGAATTTACTAACGGCTCCTAGCGATTCATAAAAGGTCGGAAATAATCTTGTACTAGGTGTGTACGTTGGCCGATATGCAAGTTCACATTAAATCGCCAGCATATTTGGTGTACTAGTGTCGTGGCTAGAGTAAAGGTAAGCTCCACAGCTGCACGCCTCGCTTGGGGACCCAGAGTTTGTCACTGAAACAGGAATATATTCATATATTGCCCGAATGGAGGACAAGCCCAAGCTATTCCACAGCAAGACTAAAGTGTTAGCCAGCACCTTCAACAGGCTATTTAAACACGAACGCTTCCCATAAGGATAGGCGGTGTAGAGGAGCTGATGCGGCCCTTTGTTTGGCTTGGCACGGCTGGTGAATGGAGCCTGTTGTCAGGGATGATAGAGGCAGCCAGGTCCCTGTTGTTCCAGCCAGGGTTAGCGGAAGGTCTCCTCTGCGCTAATGTTTTATCATTGATTCTGCATTTCCTTGTGTCTTTTGGAAACAAAAGGCTTCCCGCTCGCCTGCCAAACTGCTGGGATCTTGTACTTCACGTTGTAATATGGACATGGAAAGCTTTGAACACAATCTCACCTGGCTGCCTGGGGGATGTGGTATTGTTTTATTTCAGCTTTTCCATCAGTTTCAAGTGGATGCGGGACACCTCATTCATTATTTAACGTGAGGAATATGAGAAATGGACTGAAGCTTCCAGAAAGAAAGGTGCAAATGGTTAACAGTTGTTAATAGGCAGGCCAGCTCATTAGTTCCTCCCTCATGTGACTCTCCAGGTAATTGGTGTTATGAGCAGTGCGGGTCTCTGGTGAGCTAACCTTAATGCCAGCCAGGTTATATAAAAATGTCCAAAGTCACTCTCCATATTAACATTTTACATGTATAACCATCATATTGGATGTTTTACTGCACCTCTGTTTGACTGGATTACAAAAACACATTTTCTTGAGGCGAAGGGCCTTCGAGATCTTGGGACAAAACACCACTTGTTTGCTGATGCCAGACACTTGAAAGACCTTTGATCTAACTGTTGTGTAACGTTAAGCATTTTCGGCGCCTTTGCCCCATTTCAAGACAACACCTAGAAGAGCGTAGGCCGTGTTTCCTGTTTTTCTCTGCAAACAAGATAGCCAGCGAACTAAAAGCACACAGCTGTCTCGCATGGTTGTTTTCAGCTGGGACCACAACCCTCTCCATGTCAAACTTCTCCTCAGCCACTATCCTGGGGGTTGAGGAGGAGTATTTTTAGTCGTTTCCCAGCCTTCACGATCTCTCTCTCTCGCAACAACAGTCACCAGAAACCCCACCAAGCACAAGCTGTAATTCATTGTCTGCAGCAGAGATGGTGGATATTTATCATTCACAGTGAAATATAATTACTTTTTGGCTCTGGCGTGTAAGTGACCTCGATGCTTAAACGAGTGTCTTGTGCAATCCGTCTTTAATTTGGAAGAGAAATAGGCTAGGTGTTGTACCAGCTGCTGCTATACAGTAGATTTGAATGGATTCAGAGTTTTCATCACCCAAACTTTCTATATCCACTCTAACTGTAAGTCTAAGGCATAATTTACTCAAAGGATGTATTATTATCATTGCATTTGAGCGGGCCTGGAATCCCTGAATAGCACCGGTTGGTTAGTTTTGAGGAATCGGTTAAAGGTGGCCACTGTGGGCACAATTAACATTGCAGCAGAGGATCCTGGGTATTAGCGGGGGGGGGGGGAACGGCGAAGCTTAGCTGGAGTTTACACAGTGAACAGATGGTGCCAAGAAGAGTTGTGTGCAGAGTCTGGACTGTCGCTCAACGCAAGCTGGCTTTGGGAGGAAAGTATCTCCATGAGCACACACAGAGTCGCTCTGCCTTAAAGCTGCACCGGGCACGCTTTTAATGTGAAAATCCAGCTCTCTTTAAATCACAAAGTGGGGGCTGTAACAGAGAAGAGTGTCCCTTCCCCACTAATTGAGACCCTGTAGATTCACTCTATTTGCCCTGAAAGAAATTCTGGTGTCAGTTTGGTCACTGGTGGGAAATCATCTTCACATTCGAGTGAAATCCAAAGTGTCTCCTAAATCAGTGGTTCTCAACGTGGGGTCTGGGGACCACCAGGGGTTCTTGAGGGGGTTCCAGGGGGTCCCCAGCAAATGCATGAATTGTTGAACTTCACCCTTATTTCATTTACAAGAAGAACACAATTAGAGAATGTAGAAGAATGACTGTTTTGATCATAGTTTCTCTGTTATCTCTCTACCTACGATACAGATAGTCATGGAATTCTGGACAAAATCATATCTAACAGTAAAAATATTCACAGATTTGGGTCTGAGAGACAAAATCTCATCAAATGGGGGGGGTGTGGCCCTAATGTGGACTAAGTTAGGGGTCCTTGATACAAAAAAGGTTGAGAATCACTGTCCTAAATAGCAGTGAGGAAGTACTCCGTGCAGAGAAAGCTGGACTCACCAATGACAGCTGAACCCCTTCACCACCTCCACACCCCACCACACACTAACAAGACATTTTATACTACGTTCACGTCATGCCTCAGTTACTGTAAATACAAGTTGTCGACTGAGGAAAAAGATGTTCACCGAGATTGTATCACAAATTGCTGAAGTGTGTCAACACAGGTGGCAAACATGGCAGCAAGTCCACTGATGTTGGTAGTCCAAGGTAATAAAAATCAGAATCATCAGTTATATTCACTAATGTAAGGCTGGACAATAATTCAATATTATCGTTTATCGTCTTTCAGTGGGCTTATATTGTGATTTTGGGATATCAAGACGCACAATTCTTCTGTCTGAACTGATGAGAACAAGCAAATTTTATTTAGAAACTCAGACAAAATGAAGTATGGTAGGAATATTATGTGAAAATTTCAGTTTAGTTTGACATCACACCAAACATTACCATTCGGTTCAATATGATGAACATTAATTTGATTATTTAACGTCATTTTGCTTATGTGAGCCATATCGTCATATATATCGAAAAAAAATCCTTATGATTATTGTGATATTGATTTCAACCATATCATCCAGCCCCGGTGTCAACACAGGTGGCAAACATGGCAGCAAGTCCACTGATGTTGGTAGTCCAAGGTAATAAAAATCAGAATCATCAGTTGTATTCACTAATGCAATCAACACTACTCGAATCAACTTGATTGTTTTTTGGCATTAAAATGGTCACAGATGGTTTACAGATTTTGAATATCGTCACAAAATAGTCATCTGCAACTTCAGTCCAAACATATCAGTATTGTATTGGCCTTCAACAGCCTGTATTGGTCTAACCCGAGTACATACATAGGACCGAACAGTATTGGTAGTCTCTCGAAGCACCAAGGCGTCTCCACAGAACAATACTGCATGTCTGACAGCACGGTGATGTAATTGTACCTGCCATGTGCTGCTGTGGCCACAATCTGGTGGAGTACCCCGTCTGGAATTATGGGACTGAAACTGGACCTCCAGAAGATCAGTTTGTCAGGAGGTTGCCTGGAGTCCTGTTACACACCACAAGACAGGGTGTATACCAAAGGGTTAACGGCATGTTCAAGATGACAGATGTCGGAGCTTAAGTCATGTCGTTTTCATGGTTACCTCCAGGTCAATGTAAGGATTCAAACACTGTATATAGATTAGGGACAAACTGGTTTGCCAATATATTGGGCCGATATTGGCCTTTTATTAAATATTAGATATTGTCTAGTCCGTGTTGTCCTCCTTTCATATGATGGAGGTTCTTTGGACATTGTTTTTGTGGTTCAATAATGTTTTTTGTAAATTAATTCTTAATTTAAAGGCCTAATGTATCCCAGAGTTTCCCTTCCATTGAATGGGTGTGGTGGTTCACCCTGCCTTAAAGAGCTGCTAACTAGGGCTGAACAATTAATCAAAATTTTATCGAAATATTTGTTAAAGGCGAAAATGTGTGTCAAAATACCATTTTAAATGAAATATTGTGGTGCTGCAGAGATGTCCTGGCCTACACATCATATTCTACAGACTTAAGAAAACATCTTTGTTTGGTACAGATCCCCGCAAAAATCACACCATAATCGTTTTAATACGTTTTTTAATGAAAATGAGAATAATGATGTAAAAATTATCATTCCCTCTAATATCGCAAATCATATCGCAATTGCAATATCAGTCAAAATAATCGCAATTAGATATTTTTTCAAAATCGTTCAGCCCTACTGCTAACCCTAAAAGAATTTCATTAGTCTGGGTATCAATGCAGAGTTTTAGTGTCCCACGATGGTCTAAATGCTGTTTCAGAGGCTTTTTCCACCCTGGCAAGAATAAAAGTCTAGGAGGGAAACACTGAATACGTGGTAAATTTAAGGATATTGAGTATCAGCGCAAAATATTGTTAGTCAAAAAAAAGAGGAAAAACCTTCTCTAGTCAGTTGAGACGTGGTGATAACGACAAGAAAAGCGGGGCAAAAAAAGCTGTCCTGGGTCTTTTTAACGTGCAGTTACAGCCACAAACATCAGCACTGACCTTCAGACCCATATCAGTGGAACCCTAGTCTAGCCTACATGTAGCTTGTTTGGTGCTAGTTGTGTAATAGTGATTTTTGCTCTGAATGATGTAGGTCTTGCCTGTTCAGTTGAGGACGATCACGTGGCGCGGCATGTCAGAGGTTCAAAGGGCTTAGTGTCATTTTAATAATGTTGACTTCTGGAAAGGAGACCAGACTCTTAATCCACTGGCGTTGAAATAAGAACTTGGTTGTACTGTATACCATGTGTCTAGCTTCTTGTTATGCCGCCCAATTGTGTCCAGCTGATATGTGTGCTGGTCGTGTAGCCTACAGTCTAGCGGCAGTGTGTTGTTTTATTTAGGAGGTTAGGCCTTTCCCCTTATCACCCTAGGGCTCGGTATTGTTTTCTGTTCTAATCCCTTTGCTGTGGCTTTTGTTCTTATTTCATTTTCCTGGCTGTGGTCAGACCTGCTCTTTGTTTTGAAGAAAGGGCCGATAATCTCCCTCATCACATGGCTAAATGTATCTCTAAGGGGAAAATGTACTTCTGCCAACATTCAGCCAACACTTTAGAAAAAAAGATCTATCAATACTAATTGCATGCTTATGTTTCCCTGTTGAAATACCCTTTATTAGCTTGCAATATTGTATCCAGAGAACCTTTTGAACTAGTGTTAGCATCTGCTGAAGTGGTCAGAAATTGAGTTACAAGGTAACAAAGTGGTTGGGATGTTTATTGTCTTTCGCATCATCTGACTCATGCTTATGCGAAGCTCAGTGTGCCAGTCAAGAATTTATCTTGTTCTCTGGGCCTATGCTAATATGATATTGTCTCTGCAACCTTCTCCACATTCCTCTTTTACCTTTAATTCTCCACTACCTCCACTCCACTATTTGCTTTCTGATTAGGTTTGCATTCTCCAGCTCCACTACTGCTCATTTCCATAGAATAACACCCAAATCCACAAGCTACATATTGGAAATTACATTATAGTAGACTGTCAGATATAGTGAAATATTTTGAGGAATATTGTGGAAACACTCCTCAAGTACCACAACCCTGTTGGTTTTTTTATCCTACCAGCTAGCTATTTACATTCACCTGGTGTAATCAGAGGGTGAATGTAATTAACTACCAGCAGGAACCTAGCGGGAACTTGACCAACTGAGGGGGAGGAGGGCGGAACTGACAATGCACTTTCTTCCTCAAGGAGAAACATTGCATTATTGTAGCTTTAAATTCCAAATACCATTCTGTTACTAAGTGTTTCAAAACAATTCTTTAGTTCCTGTATTAAAGTTCCAAATGGCACCAGTATAATATATGGCCTTAATACTATCATATGGGTTCTTCATCATGGTTCAGTATCTAATAAGCCTGCTGTGGTAGAGGTTGCCTCAGGAGTCTCTTCTCTGAGAAGTCAGTCAATGACCTTTAATATTGCAAACCCCATTCCTCCTGGCTCAGCTGAAGTCAAGAGTTTTCTCTTGTAGATCTCAAATGACATTCAATTTTTCCCCTCATTAGACTCATTAGTTTCAGTGTTTAGGTTCTCACTTGTATGACAGTCATGGTTCAGGTAGAGACAAGAGAAACAAGAACAAGTATGAATAGAGCTTCCCTACCTGTACTTTCAGTGCCCAGGGGAACTCCTATCTTGTGCTAATGTTTGCCAACTCCACAGTGCAAAATACTGGGCCAGTTTCCAAGTATAGGGTCGACCCGTGGCAGTGCAGTCTGCCTTCTCAGCAGTAATGGCCTCCCACAATTTGAAGAAGCTGATGTCTAACAGTGACTACATTTACATGCACAGTGTAACCCAGCTATTGTTCATACTCTGGTTAAGGTCCTAAATCCCCTAAACGTGCACCGGCCCGTTTGCGGGAATACAAGCCGAAGGGGTGTTATTCACATTCATTATGTTTTTTAGGGTGAAATTTCAGTCAATCTGGCCATGCAATATACTGTTTTAAAGTGTGAAGGCTCCCAATTCTATATCAGTCAAAATGGCGACTCCTTACCTTCAATGACTTCTAAAAGTCTGTGTTTTTGAAAGTCTAGCTTTGCTGTTCTTTCTTTTCTTACCGCTTTCCTTCATTGTTGTTGTTGCTGTGACTTCCCTGCTCTGTGGCCGCTAGTCTCACCTTGATAGCCGCAACCAGCTCACCACCGGCCACACCCGTATTACATGCCCCCCCCCCCAACATCATTGAAAAGCCAATTTCAGGCAAATGGGGGGGCATGAACACACAAGGTCACAGACGGACACAAACTGATAATGTAGAATATATCCTATTTGTTTAGTTTTATTTTAATGTAAAAGAAGTTGCATATTGCAGCTTTAAGGTTAAAGTGTTTTAGTGACAAAGGTGAGTGTGGGGCAGCAAGAAGGCTGTTACACCGGTGTATGTTGTTAGGTTGTTTTAAGATGAAGTTTTCCATTGCAAAACAGAATAGGTTTACTGTATCTACAATACTGTACTGATAATATGAATTTAATACTTGCATATCACAGCTTCTAAAGCAGAGTTTGTCTGTGAGAAGCTCTCTGAAAACCCTTTTTGTTGTAATTTTATAAAGGAAGTGGATTTACGAGGTTGATGCATACAAAAAACTATACTGCAGTGGTCTTGATACCTTTTTTTTTTCTTTGAAATTGTTTCTTTTACAATATTGATGGTGAGCTGAACTGCTCCAGATTTGTTTGTTGGTCCGACTAAACCAACACAGAATAAATTAAGTGTCAAGTTCAAGGTAATAAAAGTTTATTGCTCTCCATTCCCCACTCTGTTAACTTGCAGAAGTTCTTAAAAATGCTTTGACACATTGAGGGCAGGGTTGGACATTTGTGGATCCTTGGCTATTGATATATCAGATTTACATAATATCTTCTATCTTTGCTCTAGTTTTTGCACCGGTCTCAGGTTCCCAGGGGTTACAGGGTCAACCGCTTCTAATCAC